>NW_006930393.1:4598-5577 GCF_000298275.1 Orycteropus afer afer
TGAATTTAGAGACCACATAAAGAATAGATTTGATGCATTGAACACCAGTGACTGGAAACCAGAGGAATTGTGGGATGACATCAAGAATATCATCCATGAAGAAAGCAAGCGGTCATTAAAAAGATAAGAAAAGAAGACCAAAGTAGATGTCAGAAGAGACTCTGAAATTGCCTTTGAGTGGAGAGTAGCTAAAGCAAATGGAAGAAATGACAAGATAAAAGAGCTGAACAGAAGAGTTCAAAGAGCAGCTTGAGCAGAAAAAGCCAATTACTATAATGCAATGTGCAAAGACCTGGAGTTAGAAAACCACAAAGGAAGAACATGCTCAGCATTTCTCAAGCTGAAGAAACTGAAGAAAAAATTTAATCCTTGAGTTTCAATATTGAAAACTTTATGGGCAAAATGGGAGCTCTGGTAGCATAGTGCGTAAGGCACTCGACAGCTAACCAGAAGGCTGGTGGTTCAAACCCACCAGCCACTTCTTGAAAGGAAGATGGGGCAATCTATTTCCATAGTGATACTGCCTCGGAAACCCAAGGAGGAGTTGCTATGAGTAGGGTCTGACTCGATGGCACATAACAACAACAACAATAGGCAAAATATTGAATGATGCAGGAAGCATCAAAAGAAGATGGAAGGAATACACAGAGTCACTGTATCAAAAAGAATTGGTGGATGTTCATCCCTTTCAAGAAATGGCATGTGATCAAGAACTAATGGTATTGAAGGAAGAAGTCAAAGCTGCACTGAAGGAATTGGTGAAGAACAAGACTCCAGGAATTGATGGAATACCTATTGAGATGTTTCAACAAATGGATGCTCCACTGGAGGCATTTGGTCAACTAAGCCAAGAAATTTGGAAGATAGCTACCTGGCCAACTGACTGGAAGAGATCCATATTTGTACCCATTCCAAAGAAAGGTGATCCCACAGGATATGGAAATTATTGAACAATATCATTAATATCACATGCAAGTAA
>NW_006930394.1:0-1352 GCF_000298275.1 Orycteropus afer afer
ATCTTGTTTCATTTTTCTGCAAATGGATCTCCAGTTTTGCCAGCACCATTTATTAAACAAACATTCTCTTCCCCATTTAATGGATTTTGGCTCTTTGCCAAATATCAGCTGACTATAAGTTGATGGATCTTTTTCTGGGTTCTCAATTCTATTCCATTGGTCTATGTATCTGTCATTAAACCAATACCAGGCACTTTTGATTACTGTGGCTGTATAGTAGGTTTTGAGATCTGGCAGTGTGAGACATCCTACTTTGTTCTTCTTCTTCAGTAGTGCTCTGCTTATCCAAGGTCTTTTTCCTTTCCATATAAAGTTAGCGATTGTTTTTTTCATATCCCTAAAGAATGTTGATAGGATCTGGATTGGGATTACATTGAACGTATAGATTGCTTTGGGTAGAACTGACATTTTCACAATGTTCAATCTGCCTATCCACGAGCATGGGATGTTCTTCCATTTATGTAGTTCTCTTATGGTTTCTTGAAGTAGTTTTTTTTAATAGTTTTCTTTGTACAGGTCTTTTGTGTCTCTGGTAAGATTTATTCCCAAGCATTTTATTTTTTTGGTAGCTATTGTAAACAGTATTGAATTCCTTATTTCTTTTTCAGCAATCTCTTTGCTGGTATAGAAGAATACAACTGATTTTTGGATGTTGATCTTACATCCTGCCATGATGCTGAATCTCTCAATTAGTTCCAGTAGATTTTTTACTGAGTCTCTAGGGTTCTAGGTATAGAATCATATCATCTGCATATAGGGATAGTTTGACTTCTTCCTTACCAATTTGGATGCCTTTGATTTCCCTTTCGTGCCTTATGGCCCTGTCTAGGACTTCCAGTACAATGTTGAATAGAATTGGTGATAGTGGACTTCCTTGTCTGATTCCTGTTCTCAAGAGGAATGGTTTCAGTCTTTCTCCATTGAGAATAATGTTGGTATTGGTTTTGCATAGATGCCCTTTATTATCTTGAGGAATGTCTCTTCTATTCCTATTTTGCTGAGAGTTTTGATCAGGAATGGGTGTTGGATTTTATGAAATGCCTTTTGTACCTCAATTGATATGATCGTGTTGTTCTTCTCCTTTGTTTTATTTACGTGGTGGATGACATTGATTGTTTTTCTAATGTTGAACCATCCCTACATGTCTGATATGAACCCCACTTGGTCATAATGAATGATTTTCTTGACATGTTGTTGCAGTGTATTGGCTAGGATGTTGTTGAGGATTTTTCCATATCTATTCATGAATGATATTGGTCTGTAATTTTTCTTTAGAGTTATGTCTTTGCCTGGTTTTGGTATCAAGGTTATGCTTGCTTCATAAAATGAGTTAGGGAGGATTCCATCCTTTT
>NW_006930394.1:3982-4830 GCF_000298275.1 Orycteropus afer afer
TTCTAAGGTTTTTTCTGTGTTTTCTTTGGTCTGTCTCTCAATCCTTTGAAAATACTTAAATATAATTCTTTTGAATTCCTTGGCAGAGAGTTCCAATGCTGCTTCTTCCTCAGGGATGTGTTCTGGGTCTGTATCCTGTTTTCTTTTTTCTAACATTTTATCTTGCTTCTTTATGTGGATTGTGATGGTCTGTTGTTTCTGAGGCATTGTGGTATTATATTAAGATCTCTGTTAATTGCTTGTGAAGAGCAGCCAAGGGTGATTCAAGATCTTCTTGGTGTTTTTTTATTGTTGGCCCGTTGGTGGAGAAAGAAGTGCTGGCTCTTGCTCAGTAAGTGTAGTTGCAGTAGGTGTGGGTGTACTTGTATCTTATGAGGACTGTTGCTGTCTCTCAGTCCGTTAGGCAAAAATTAAAATTGAATAACCATTGAAAAAACTATAGACACATGGACAAAAAATACACCCTGAAATCACATAGGACCAGTAACCCCAAAAAAAGAAAAAGGGGGGAAAAGAAGAAGAAAACAGATAAATCTGCAATATCTGTGGATAAGTCACTGAGCGGAAAAAGGTAGAGAAGGAGAATAATGAATAAAGAAAACAAAGAAAGAAACAAAGCAAAAATACAAAAGAAAATAAAAGCAAAAACAAAACAACAACAACAACAACAACAAAAGGGGTGGGGTTAACCATGAGAGAAAGAAAAAAAAAGAAGGTGTAGACTAGGACCTTTTCAGTCGTGCAGTGCATGTGTGGAGAGTTGTTGGGGTTACTGGAAAGCAGAACCTCTTCTTAAGTCCCTGGAATCTGGTAGAGTGCTGTCTCTTTAGGTTGTCACTAGCTGCTGG
>NW_006930395.1:0-4505 GCF_000298275.1 Orycteropus afer afer
CCAGTGTTTCTTTGCTATTCATAAGGTTTTCCCTGGCCAATTCTTTCAGAAGTGGACGGCCTCTTCCTTCTTCCTAGTCTGTCTCAGTCTATAAGCTGGCTGGGTCAGGTGCACCTTAATCTTTAATGTGACATGTTTCCTCTTTAACACTTTAGGGAGGTCTTTTGCAGCACATTTGTCCAATGCAATATGTCTTTTGACTTCTGGACTGCTGCTTCCGTGGGTGTTGATCATGAATTCAAGTAGAGTGAGATCTTTGACAACTTCAATCTCTTCTATGTTTATCATGATGTTTTTTTGTTTTCATGAGGATTTTTGTTTTCTTTATGCTGAGATGTAATTCATACTGAAGTCTGTAGTCTTTGATCTTTATCAGTATTTTGAGGCCTCTTCACTTTCAGCAAGCAAGGTGTGTCATCTGCATATCACAACTTGTTAATGAATCTTCCTGAAATCCTGATGCCATGTTCTTTTTCATATAGTCCACCTTCTTGGATTATTTGCTCAGCACACAGATTGAGTAACTACGGTGAGAGGGTACAAACCCGATGCACTCCTTTCTTGATTTTAAACCAAGCATTATCCCCTTGCTCTGTTCAAATAATTGCCTGTTGGTCTATGTAGAGGTTCCTCATGAGGACAATTAAGTGGTCTAGAATTGCCATTCTATGCAATGTTATCCATAATGTATTGTGGAACTTTCTCTCACTATCCCTGCCCTTCCCCCCAGCCATGTGGGCCACCTGCTGCTGTGAAATGGGGAAATGACCCCAGATAAAAGAGTCTGTTTTGTTAACCACTACCACCCCCTGCCTGTAGAAATAGAAATGACCCCAGGCTTCTGGTCTAAAATTAACAAGGCAGACCTGCCTGGGGGTCTGTTTGGAATGAGCCAGCACCTCCCCCACCTGGACACTGTAGCTGCATACCTAATGTGAATTGCTACATAAGACCCTTCCACTGGAGTCTGTTCCCACCGTCAACATGCTACTTACCTCCCTGCACACCCCATAGCTCTGGCTTCTGAAACCAACAGGACAAATCTTCCTGGGAGTCAATTAAGGTTAGTCTGCCCCCAGTTCTAGTTGACACTGAGGGCTGCTGACTGAGCTGCTGTGTTAGGAAGCAGGAGTCTTGAGTAGAGGCTGCATTGACAGCCAACAATCTACTGGAGAGACTCTGATAGCAACAGGGCAGACCTCCATGGAGATCTGACCACAGCATGACACCTTCTCTCCCATCGGGTAATTGTTAGTTGTTGGGCTATTTCAAACTGCTACAGAAGGTCCCTGTAGTGGACTCTGCTCTCAAAGTTAGCTCTCCATCTACCTCATAGCTGTGCACCCAACAGCTCAGGCCTCTGAAAGCAATTGGACAGACCTCCTTGTGGGTCAGTTTGATTCTGTCTGCTCCCCCCTTACAGTCAGCACTGAGGACTGCTGACCAAGGCTGCTGTGTACTAGGAAGCAGGCATCTTGAGCAGTGACTACAACCACAGCCAACACACTACAGGGGTGGGTTCTGATAGCAACAAGGCAGACCTCCTTGGGTGTCTGTTTGGAGTGTGCCTACTCCTCCCCCAACTGGTAACTGTTAGACAGATACAAACTCATACAGAAGGTTCCCTACAATGGAGTCAGGAGATAGATCACCTAAGTGGAGACTGCTCCCGCAACCACCACAGGGCTGATGGGACTGTGAAAACAATAAGACACCATCTGGAGGTCTTCCTGGGATGTGACAATCCCTCCTTCTCCTGAATCAGAGGAAAGTCTACCTGTGCTTCCTCTGAATGCCAGCTCAAATATAAGGATTTACCAACCGAATTAATGAAGCAGAAGAAAGAATCAGTGAATTAGAGGATAAGATAGTTAACATTATAGATGCTGGTGAGCAACAAGAACAGAGGCTCTAGACAGTTGAGCACAGGTTAATGGAATTATAGACAACAAAAAGAGACCTAATATATGTATCATAGGGACTCCAGGAGATGATGGAGAGAAAGGGACAGAAAGAATATTTGAAGAAAAGACAGAAAATTTCCTCAATCTAATGAAGGACATGATTTTACAAATCCAAGAATCTCAAAGACCCCCAGCAGGATAACCCCAAAGAGAATTATAGAAAGTCACATCACTCAAAAATTAAAGACAATATCCTGAAAGCAATGAGAGTGAAGCAAACAGTCACATACAAGGATCCCCAATAAGATTAAATGCCTATAGTTGCTCAGAAACACTGGAGTCCAGAAGACAATGGAATGATATATTTAAAGTGCTGGAAAAAAAAAAAAAAACTGTCAACCAAGAATCCTATACCAGTGAAACTATCCTTCAAGGATGAGGGTAAAATTAAAACATTTCCAGTCAAACAGAAGCTGAGAGATTTCATATCTACCAGACTGCCCCTAGAAAATACTAATGGAAGTCTGTAGATGTAAGGGAAAAGACACTAGAAAGTATTTCAAAGCTATACATAAAAAGAAAGATCTCTAATAAAGGGAAATGCATAGACAAGTATGTTGTTGTTGTTGTTATGTGCCGTCAAGTTGGACCCGACTCATAGCGACCCCTCCTTGGGTTTCCAAGGCAGTATCACTACGGAAGTAGATTGCCCCATCTTCCTTCCAAGGAGTGGCTGGTGGGTTTGAACCGTCTGCCTTTTGGTTAGCAGTCAAGTGCCTTAGCCACTATGCTACCAGAGCTCCCATAGACAAGTATAAGAGCTAGTAATTACATATTCAAGCTTGATAAGTGTAAATGTTTTGTTCTTTGTGTATTGTTATTCTTTTCCTCAAGTTTTTAAATAACAAATATATAAAAAGCAAGCATAAAATTGTGTTACAGGATACATGAAATATAAAGACATGGTTAGTGATAGCAACAAAAGGTGGGGATGGGAATAGTATAGATATAGAATTTCTTGTATGTTACTGGAGTTAATTTGGTACCAACTTACTGTAGAATGTTATAAATACAAGTTCTTAAATGTAATGGTAACCACTAAGAAAATATATAAAATGTGCACACCAAATGAAAGGAAAAGGAAACCAAAAAGGCTCACCATGATAAACCAACCAAACATGAAAGAAAGCAGTACCAAAGGACAAAGACAAGGACGGCTTAAGACATACAGAAAACAACTAACAAAATGGCAGAAGCAAGTCACTTCTTATCAGTAATCAGAGCGAATGTAAATGCACTAAATGTTCCAATTAAAAGGCAGAGAGTGGCAGAATGGATTTAAAAAATGGTACAACCATATGCTGTTGACAAGAGACACACTTTAAACCCAAAGTCACAAATAGGTTGAAAGTAAAAGGATGAAAAAATGTTCCATGTAAATAATAACCAAAATAAAGCTAGGGTGGGAATCTTAATATCAGACAAAGCAGACTGTAAGTCAAAACCTGTCAGAGAGATAAAGATGACATTGTGTTGTTAGGTGTCGTCAAGTGGTTTCCAACTCATAGCAACCCCATGCACAGCAGAATGAAACACCACCCGATCTCACGCCAACTTTATGATCCTTGCTATACTTGAGCCCATTGTCATTGCCACCGTGTCAATCCATCTTGTCGAAGGCCTTCCCCTCTTTCGTCGACCCTCCGCCTTACCAAGCATGACATCCTTCTCCAGTGAATGGTCCCCTCTGACAACATGACCTAAGTAGGTGAGACGATGTCTGGCCATTCTCGCTTCCAAGGAGCATCTCAGCTGCACTTCCTCCAGGACAGATCTCTGTTAGTTCTTTTAGGAGTCCATGGTACTTTCAGCATTCTTCACCAGCACCACAACTCATAAGCATCAACTCTTCTTCGGTCTTCCTTATTCATTGTCCAGCTTTCACATGCATACGCGGCGATTGGAAATATCATGGCCTGTGTCAGGCACATCTTAGTCCTCAAGGAGACATCCTTGCTCCTCCACACTTGAAACAGTTCCTTTGCAGCCAACCTGCCCAGTGCTACACATCGTCTAATGTCCTGACTGCTGCTTCCATTGGTGTCAATTGTAGAACCAAGCAACGTGAAATCCTTGACAACCTCAATCTTTTCTCCATTTATCGTGATGCTGCTTATTGGTCCAGTTGTGAGGACTTTTGTTTTCTTTATATCAAGATGTAATCCATATTGCAGACTGTATTCTTCAATCTTCATCAGTAAGTGCCTCAAGTCATCCTCACTTTCAGCAAGCAAAGTTGTATCATCAGTGTATCTCAGGTTGTTAATGATTCTTCCTTCAATCCTGATGCCACGTTTTTCTTCATATAGTCCAGCTTCTCGGATTATTTGCTCAGCATATAGATTGAATAAGTATGGGGGAGGGATATAACCCTGACGCATTCCCTTCCTGATTTTAAACCATGCAGTGTCCCCTTGTTCCATTCGAACAACAGCCTCCTGGTCAAGGTAAAGTTTCCTCATGAGTACAATCAAGTGTTCGGGAATTCCCCTTCTTCTCAATGTTATCCATAATTTGTCATGATCCACACAATCAAATGCC
>NW_006930396.1:0-1410 GCF_000298275.1 Orycteropus afer afer
TTTATAGAAAACTCCAACACCTCCACAAATAAAGACAAATAATATAATTAAAAATGAGCAGAAGACATGAATAAACACTTCACCAAAGAAGATATCCGGATGTCCAACAAACACATGAAATGTTCATGGTCATTACCCATTAAAGAGCTGTAGATCAAAACAATGAGATTCTATCTTGCCCCAGCACTAGTAGCATAGTTCAACAAGACAGAAAGTAATAAATGCTGGCAAGGATGCAGAGACATTGGGACTCTCATAAACTGTTGGTGGGACTGCCAAATGATACAACCACTATGGAAAGCAACATGGTGAGTCCTTAAAAATTTGGTATTAGAAATACCAATTGACCAGCAATTCTATTACTAAATATATATCCTAAAGAAGTAAGAGCCATTACAAGAAGAGACATATGAACACCCATGTTCATTGCAGCACTATTTACAGTAGGAAAAAGATGGTAACAACCTAGGTGTCCATCAACAAAAGAATGGATAACCAAACTATGATACATAGTCACATTGGAATGCTATGCAACCCTGAAGAATAATGTAGAATCTGCAAAACACCACATAACGTGGATGAACTTGGAAGACATTAATTATACTGAGTGAAATAAGATAATCACAGAAGGACAAATATTGTATTAGTCCATTATTGTAAAAACTCAAGGAAAGTTTTAAATATGGAAGGAAATTTTCTTTTGATTGCCATAGATGAGAGGGGAAGGGAAGGAAAACTGCTAGATAAGAAGAGACAAGTATTGATTTGGGTGAAGAGAAGGGCATTGTACCATATGTGATTGATAAACATGATGGCATTGAGGAAGAGGAAGACATAGAAAGGTGCCTGGGAGGTATGGACAACAAAGATGGACCCTTTTGCACATACAGTATTGCATTGTCAGTGATGGTAAACATTGATTTACAGATAGATAGATAGATGGGTGGACAGGCTGAATGTATGTTTATTCTATGGGCAGTGTGCCCATGACCATATATAGGGTTGGGAGACCATGTTTCTATAAGTATACTTGTATGTTCTGTAAAAATTTCCTGGGATATGGTAGAGTTAACAACGGACAAGATTTTAGTCACTTCTTGGCCACAGCTAGCTACCCACAAGGAGCAAGTAGTTGGACCTGTGGGCTCAGAACCATGGTCGCAGGGGACATCAAGATCATTTGGCATAACCTACTACACAAAACCATTGTTCCACATCTTATTTTATGAAGTAGTAACAGGGATTTTGAAAGCTTCCAAGCAGCCATCTAGATATAATGAGTCTCTCTTCATCCAGAGAAAAGAGGAATGAAGAGAACCAAAGACACATGGAAACGATTAGTCCAGGACACTGCTACACCATGTGATCCTCAGCCTATACAACTATGAGACTAGAACTAGATGGTGCCTG
>NW_006930396.1:2970-4441 GCF_000298275.1 Orycteropus afer afer
GCCTTAGTCATTATACCACCAAAGCTCCTCATTAATATTGATAATGCCATGTAATTCAGGTATGCATAAATATGCAGATATTACTACACCAGTTACCAAGTCTAATGATGCATTCTCATTTGGATTCCAGGGACCTAAGAACAGGCAGTGAGGTGGGAAGCAGGGAGAGGACAGAAAAGGCAAAGGGGACTGGAACGGATCAAGGAGTTAACCACAGGGACCCATGTAAAGGTGGTTGGAGGAGTTTCCAACAGCTAAGGGAGACAAACTTGTCTGTCTGTTTGTCCTATTGTGATGGCATGTTGCTGTGAGTCTTGAGTCTGTGTCACTGGTGTTTCAAACCAGGTGGGGTGCACTTGTTGCACAGGTATCAGCCCAGCTTGCAGACTGAGACAGACTAGGAAGAAGGAGGAAGCCATCCACTTCTTAAAGAATTGGTCAGGGAAATCCTTATGAATAGCAGAGAAACACTGTCTGATACATTACTGTGCAACTTTATGAATAGTCCAGGAACATTGTCCAATACAGAGGAGGAATATGAGTCACTTAGCTTAAAAAGCTCTCAAAGTAGGACTGGGAAAGAGCTATATTATCAGAGTAAAACTCATATGGATAAGGTAAAGCTTTTGAGACCTCCATTTGCTGATGTGGCACCACTCAAATTGAGGAGAAACAGTGGCACACATTCATTAATAATTGGAACTTGGAATGTATGAAGTATGAATGTAGGAAAATTGGAAGTTGTCAAAAGTGAAATGGAGCACATAAATATTGATATCCTAGGCATTAGTGGCTGAAATAGACTGGTTTTGGCCATTTTGAATTGGACAACCATATGATCTACTATGCCAGGAATGACAGTTTAAAGAGGAATGGCATGGCATTCATCATTACAAGGATGATTCAAGATGTGTCCTGAAGTACAATGCTGTTAGTGATAGGATAATATCCATACACCTACAAGGAAGATCCATTAATATGACTATTATTCTAATTTATACACCAACCACCAAAGCCAAAGATGAGAAAATTGAAGATTTTTATCAACTTCTGCAGTCTGAAATTGACCAAACATGCAATCAGGATGTGTTAATAATCACTGGTGCCTGGAATGCAAAAGTTGGAAACAAAGAAGACTCACCGGTAGTTGGAAAATTTGGCCTTGGCGACAGAAATAATGCTGGAACTTGTATGGTAGGATTTTGCAAGCCCAATGACTTGTTCATTGCAAACATCTTTTTTCAACACAAACAATGGCTGTACATGTGGACTTCACCAGATGGAACATACAGTAATCAGATTGACTACATCTGTGGCAAGAGGTGATAGAGTAGCTCAATATCTTCAGTCAAAACCAGGCCAGGAGCTGATTGGAACAGACCATCAACTGCTCATATGCAAGTTCAACTTGAAGTTGAAGTCAATCAAAATAAGTCCAAGAGAGCCAAAATATGATCTTGAATATATCCCT
>NW_006930397.1:0-601 GCF_000298275.1 Orycteropus afer afer
TCCTATGACCGTTATGTTGCCATTTGCCGCCCTCTGCATTTTCAGCTCATCCTCACACCACGTTTTTGCACACAGATCGCAGGGGCCTCGTGGGCCTGTGGGCTGGTCTATTCTGCAACTCACACAGGCACCGTATTTAGACTTCCGTTCACAAAATCCAATGTCATTCATCATTTTTTTGGTGCTATTTCTCAAATCCTAAGCATCTCATCCCAGTCTGTGCAATTTTCTGAGACAGTACTCCTTGTGGTAAGTGCTTGCTTTGTTTTATTTTTCTGCATCATCTTACTCATCTCATATGCTAACATATTCTCTACTGTGCTCCAGATGCGACCTGTAGAAGCCCAAAACAAAGCTTTATCTACCTGCTCCCCCCAGATAGCTACTATTATATTGCTCATAATCTCTGGGTTATTTGCTTGTTTGGGGCCCATCTCTGAGGTATCTACTATTCAAAGCCTTTTCACTGCTATGTTCTACTCCATGGTGTCCCCCTTCATAAACCTCATCATCTTTAGCCTGAGGAACAGGGAGATCAAAAGTGCTCTCAGCAGAATGTTTAATAGATCTTCCAACCAAGGCCCCTAGAGAGATCTTTTTT
>NW_006930397.1:1046-1570 GCF_000298275.1 Orycteropus afer afer
AAATGGCCACAGAGTTTTATATTATTTTAGCTTTGATGAAAATGTACACATCAAAGTCTGGTCTCATTTAAGTATTTCTATACATACTGTTCAGAGGCATTAGTTATATTCTTCATTTTGTTTTGACATTCTTATTAAATATAGCCTACTTGCTTCAACTCCTTTAATTTAGACTCCCTTCCCCTAAATATCTCTTCTCTTCTTTAGTTATTGTCCTTGGGGTCTCATTCAGAATTTTTTTAAGTGTAATACTTAAGGATGATATTCTTTTTGATCTAAAATATTTTTGTTTATTTATTTACAAGTGTTTTTTTAATGTAATTTATTTTTTTCATCATGTTTATTTCACTGTATATTTGTATTATGATTCTTTATTTCACTATACCTATATTTATGTATTCATAAACACACAGTCTATAATTATTTTAGATAATTACAAAGAGAAATACTTACTCCTCCAAGAAAGTCCATCTGTATTAGTATACGTATATAACAAAAGATTTATTCCAGAATTCTCAGGGATT
>NW_006930397.1:3110-4282 GCF_000298275.1 Orycteropus afer afer
AGGGCTGCAAGATTTGGTAGTGGGGGAGCCTCCCAGAAATTCTTCAGAAAAATTAAATTGTAAGAAATGATGTTGCAAGAATACCATTCATATCCTGTGTTCCAGAGCTGCAGGGTGATATCAATGGCTTCCAGATTTCTGTTCAAACTGTCCTTCAAAATGGCTTCTTAAAACACTTCCTATTGATAATATCAAAAAAGAAATAGAACATAATAAATGTTGTTATGTTAATAATATGTGCATCTTTAAATAAGATTCACTTCCATACTCTGATCTATGTACGTTAATAACTACGAAGTTCCCTGTACTCTGGGAGAAGGATTGATGTATCAAAATTAAAGGTATGCCACCTATGATTGCTAGTATATACAGGAGAGAGAAGTACCAATTAATTGAAAATGTGTTTGGAAGTGAAAACTTACAGAATATCTCCAATGACAAAATAATTCTGAACAGCATAGAGTTCCATTAATTTAGATGTGTACTCTAAGATTATATCAGAAGTGTCTTCCACTAACTTTGCAGCTGTTGCTATTGATCTTATGCAAGGGAAATAAACTTTAGGTATTGGTTTGATGTAAACTGTAATGTAATACAGTGAATATCTGATTCCATTCATTGTATTGCTGAGCTAAAATTCTAATTTTTAATTGTTCATTTCCTGCACATACACCTGAAAGTATACACATACACATATAAGGAAGACCCAGGGTGGAAACGTGTTGAATAGTTGTCATGATGTTGTCTGAGCTTAATTTCATGGGAAACTCCCAAGGCAATGATTCAGTAAGAAAATTTTAAACATGAAATTAGGAGAGGAAGGTATTTTTAAAATAATTGAAAATCCACTATGTATAACACTCCCTAGGTCCTAGGAATTCTATATTTTTCTTTTGGTAAAAAGGATGAGGGAAATTTTGAATAGCTGTAATTGTACCTAATGTTGATTTACTTGCCTAGGAAGTGCTATTACATAGTTTGTGACACTTGTGTTAAGTAAGTTATCATTTGTCTTTAGTTAGACAAGTTTTCAGGAAATAAAAACAATTTCTTGAGAAGAAATTATTTCAAAAGAAGAGAAGGGCAAATTATTGATATTTTGAACTAGGTAGGAGAACAGGAAAATGTTACTTGTTAGATATTATACTTAAAAACTTTATTAGCAGGCTTCA
>NW_006930398.1:0-1300 GCF_000298275.1 Orycteropus afer afer
CACAGAACTGGGGTCCAGCCAAGTTGACACACAGCTCCAACTATCACAGTGGCCAAACTAACCAATCATAACATCAGAATTCTAAGCACCTGAGAGACAGTGAACTTCCCAGAACATTGCTTTGTGCCACTCCCAACAGAAATATCCCAGGTGGATAACTTTAATAATCAGGAGCTCCTCAGTTGCTCACAGCAAATTCCACCACGGAGTTTATAAAGACTTATGGCTAGAAAAGCCATACCAGGTAATTTACTACATTGCACCAACTGACTGGAAGAGATCTGTATTTGTATCCATTCCAAAGAAAGGTGATCTCACAGAATGTGGAAATTATCGAAAAACATCATTAATATTCCATGCAAGTAACATCTTACTGAAGATAATTCAAAAATGGTTGCAGCAGTATACTGACAGAGAACTTCCAGAGGTGCAGGTTGGATTTAGAAGAGGACAGGGAACAAGGGATATCATTGCTGATGTCAGATGGATCTTGGCTCAAAGCAAAGAACACCAGAAAATGTTTACTTGTGTTTTATTGACTATGCAAAAGCATTCAATTGTATGGATCATAACAAATTGTGGATAGCATTGAGAAGAATGGGAATTCCAGAACACTTAATTGTGCTCATGAAGAACCTATACATAGACAAGGAGGCTGTCATTTGAACAGAACAAGGGGATAATGCATGGTTTAAAATCAAGAAGGGAGTGCATTAGGGTATCCTTTCACCATTCTATTAAATCTATATGCTGAGCAAATAATCTGAGAAGCTGGACTATATGAAGAAGAACATGGCATCGAGATTGGAGGAAGAATCACTAACAACCTGCAATATGCTGATGATACAACTTTGCTTGCTGAAAGTGAGGATGACTTGAAACACTTACTGATGAAGATTCAAGAATACTGTCTGCAGTATGGATTACATCTCAATATAAAGAGAACAAAAATCCTCACAACTGGACCTATAAGCAGCATCATGATAAGTGGAGAAAAGATTGAAGTTGTCAAGGACTTTATATTGCTTGGTTCTACAATCTACACCAGTGGAAGTGGCAGTCAGGACATCAGTATGACATATGGCTCTGGGAAAGTCGGCTGCAAAGGACCTCTTTCAAATACTGAGGAACAAAGATGTCTCCTTGAGGACTAAGGTGCTCCTGACACAAGCCATGATATTTCCAATCGCTTCATATGCATGTGAGAGCTGGACAATGAACAAGGAAGATAGAAGAAGAGTTGATGCTTTGAGTTGTGGTGCTGGTGAAGAATGCTAAGAGTACCATGGACTGCTAAAAG
>NW_006930398.1:3370-4878 GCF_000298275.1 Orycteropus afer afer
AGTGGCTGGTGAGTTTGAACTGCCCGCCTTCTGGTTAGCAGTCAAATGCTTTAGGCAATACACTACCAGAGGTCCTTTAGATAATTTAGTTTAGAAAACCTCTTATCTTTGAGGCCAGTTATTCTAGAAAAACCTCTTATCACTCCCATGAATGGGGCTTAGGGGCACCATCAGCAATAAACAAGTCACAAGATATGTCTAATCAGCCAACTAGAAAGGATTACCCCCATCCCATTTCCTGCTGACCCTCCCTCCCTTGTGCAGCCGTTAACTCCAAGTAGGTTCCAGCCAGATTCAGAAGTATGCACAAAGAAAAAAAAAAACCACACTTAACAGCAGACCTCAATATATACACATCCTTTCTCTAAAAGGCATGAGTACGTGAACTTTAAATTATAACAAACATTTAACTTGTTGTTGTTGCTGTTATGTGCCATGGAGTCTGACCTGACTCATAGTGACCCTCCTTGGGTTTCTGAGGTGGTATCACTACGGAAGTAGATTGCCCAACCTTCCTCCCGAGGAGTGGCTGGTGAGTTTGAACTGCCAGCCTTCTGGTTAGCAGTCAAGTACCTTAGGCACTATGCTACCAGAGCTCCTAATATTAACTTAATTATCCATAAATTACCTAAAGATCTTGAAATTACATATATACACCACAAAACATAATTTTTCCCAAATCCATTAAGTGGGGAAGAGAATGTTTGTTTAATAAATGGTGCTGGCAAAACGGAGATCCATTTGCAGAAAAATGAAACAAGATCTGTACCTCACACCACACACAAAAATGAACTCCAGATGGATCAAAAACTTTAATGTGAAACCCAAAACTATAGAGTTCCTCAAGGAAAAACTAAGGGAAAATTTAGGGCCCCTGATATATGGCATAAATAGACTCTCAAGCATAACTCAAAATGCACAAACAGCAGAAGAGAAACCAGATGATTGGGACCTTCTAAAAATCAAAATTTTATGTACTTCCAAAGACTTCTCCAAAAGAGTCAAAAGAGAACTTACACATTGGGAAAAAATATTTGACAATGACATATCTAACAAGGGACTTATCTCTAGAATTTATAGAAAACTCCAACACCTCAATAACAAAAAAGACAAACAATCCAATTAAAAAATGGGCAGAATGCATGAATAGACACTTCATCAAGGATTATATCCAAGTGGCCAACAAACATGAAGAAATGCTCACAATCACTAGCTATTAGAGAGATGCAAATCAAAACAACGATGAGATACCATCTTGCTCCAGCACTAGCAGCAAAGTTCAACAAGACAGAAAATAACAAATGCTGGTGAGGATTTGGAGAGATTGGAACTTTCATACACTGCTGGTGGGACTATAAAATGGTACAACCACTGTGGAAAGCAGTATGGTGATTCCTTAAAAAGTTGGAATTAGAAATACCATTTGACCCAGTCATTCCATTACTGGGTATATACCCTAAAGAAGTGAGAGCCATGACAAGAACAGACATATGCACACCTATGTTCAT
>NW_006930399.1:0-567 GCF_000298275.1 Orycteropus afer afer
TAATTAAAATTAAAAAAAAAAAAAACCTTATAAATGGAAGAAACAATTGCAAGAAACAAAAAGAGACATACATAAATGGAAAAACATTCCATGCTCATGGATTGGAAGACTTAAAGTTGTAAAAATGTCAGTGCTACCTAAAGTGATTGGAATGCGAAAGTTGGAAACAAAGAAATATTGGTAATTGGAAATTATGGCCTTAGTGATAGAAATGATGCTGGAGATTGCATGATAGAATTTTCCAAGACCAACAACTTATTTATTGCAAATACAACATAAACAGCAACTATACATGTAGACCTCACTAGATGGAGTACACAAGAACCAAATTGACTCTATCTGTGGAAAGAGGCAATGTTGTAGAAGCTCAATATCTTCAGTCAAAACAAGGAGGTGACTATGGAACCAACCATCAATTGCTCATATACAAGTTCAAGTTGAAGCTGAAGAAAATTAAAATGAGTTCATGAGCGCCAAAATAAGACCTTAAGTATATCCCACCTGAATTTAGAGACCACTTGAATCATAGATTTGATGCATTGAACATCAATGACTGAAAACCAGATG
>NW_006930399.1:1696-2758 GCF_000298275.1 Orycteropus afer afer
AGTGGTCTGGCAGCCATGATGTAGTTATTCCCCACAATGAGATTGGATATGGTGTGATCACCTCCATGGTGGAATCTTTTTCTTTCTTTTTTTTTTTTTTCCCATGGTATAGTCAATATTCTTTGCCAGCACCATAATTCAAATGTACCAATTTTTCTTTGGTCTCCTTATTCACATTTACATGTATATCAGGTGATTAGCTATACCGTGGCTTGGGTCAGGAGCACTTTAGTCCTCTGCATAGGGTTTCCAGTTAGTAACTGTGACCTCTCTCTGCTCCATTGCATCTCTTTGATAGGCTTGCAGGTCCCTTGAACTACAAAAACAAAGTTACTTATAATATGTTGTTGTTGTTGTTATGTGCTGTCGAGACAGACCTGACTCATAGCAACCCTTCCTCGGGTTTCCAAGGAAGTATCACTTATGGAAGTAGATTGCCCAATCTTCCTTCCGAGGAGTGGCTAGTGCGTTTGAACCACCAGTCTTCTGGTTAGCAGTCAAGTGCCTTAGGCACTACACTGCTATCAAGTTGGTTCTGACTCATAGCGACCCCATGTACAAAAGAATGAAACACTGCTAGGTTCTGTGCCATCCACAATCATTGCTGTGCTTAAGCCCATTGTTGCAGTCACTGTGTCAATCCATCTCATTGAGGGTCTTCCCCTTTTCACTGACCCACTACTTTACCAAACATGATATCCTTCTTCAAAGAATGATCCCTTCTGACAACATAACCAAATTATGTGAGATGAAGTTTGGCCATTTTTGCTTCTAAGGAGCATTCCAGCTGGCCTGGAACATATTTGTTTTATAATATGTTTCCTTTAAACAGCAATTATTAATCTAGATAGCTTACTAATACTGTGAAATGAGGCCCACTGATATTGGTATTATTATGATTTGATCTCTATTAAGAGATATATGGAGTCAATGGATAACATTGAGAAGAATGGGAATTCCCGAGCACTTGATTGTACTCTTGGGGAAACTGTACCTTGACCAGGAGGCTGTCGTTCGAACAGAACAAGGGACACTACATGGTTTAAAATCAAGAAGGGAGTG
>NW_006930399.1:3413-4669 GCF_000298275.1 Orycteropus afer afer
GCAATGATGGGCTCAAGTATAGCATGGATTGTGGGGCTGGCGTGGGATCGGGCAGTGTTTCGTTCTGCTGTGCATGGGGTCACTATGAGTCAGAAATGACTCGATGGCACTTAACAACAACAACAACAACAAAGAGATATATGAGTTGATGGCTGTCAACCACTCGGAAAGAGAACAAAATAAGAGATCCTGAATAAAGTAGGAGAAAAATTGGGAAAAAACTCAAGCTCAATGTCATAAAAAGACCAGGTTTACTGGTCTGATGGAGACTGGTGGAACCCCTGAGACTGTAGTCACTCTTTGGGCCTGGAATGGAACTTACTTCTGTGGCTTCCAGCCAAACAAACAAACAAAAAACCCAATCTCACTGCCATAAAGTTGATTCTGACTCACAGTGACCCCCATTGGGTTTCCATGGTGGTAAATCATTACAGAAGTAGATTGCACCCTCTTCCTACCACAGAGCAGCTGATGAGTTTGAACCACCAACCTTCTGGTTAGCAGTCAAATGCCTTAGGCACTGCACCACCAGAGCTCTAGCCAAACAATAGACAGGTATATAAGGTAAACATTTACATCAAGTAGGTATACCCCTTAGAACAATCAACCATGGGAGACCAGAAGGGCCGTATTTGCCCAGGGAGACAGTTCAGAGGGCAGGAATGCATAGGAAAGAAGGATATAGGAAAAGGCAACCACAGGGAAGAAGTGAGAAGAGAGCTGTTGTACTATGGGGATTGCAATCAACGTCATGAAAAAAAATGTGTATGAACTGTTGTATAGAAAATTAATTTGCTCTATAGACCTTCACCCAAATCACAATGAAAACATAAAAGATATATGAGTTAAACTGGCAAAAGTTGTGTGATAGATATATTTACAACATAACAACAACAACAAAAAAAGAGTAGCTGCTGAGGCTGCTGATGTACAACCAAACACTTCATGGGATTTGGTTCCTTGGTTTGGAGGGTTAGGGTGATGGTTTCATGGAACATTCAAGTTAATTGGCCTAATGTGTTTAGTAGTTCTGTTCCACCTCCTAGTTCATTGTTCTTGGAGTCTTAAAAACTTGCAGTCAGCCATCCAAGGCACAATTGATCACTATTCACCTGGAGCAACAAAGGAAGAAGGAGAGTTAGGAAAAAGAGGAAGAAATGGAAAGTATGTCTACTTGCCTCTAAGAACAACTGCCTTTTTTGCCATGAAACCAAAAGAACTGGATGGTGCCAGCTACTGTTACTGAAAATTTGATC
>NW_006930400.1:0-544 GCF_000298275.1 Orycteropus afer afer
GACACCAATCATACTCAAACTATTCCAAAATATACAAAAGGATGGAATCCTCCCTAACTCATTCTATGAAGCAAGCATACCTTGATACCAAAACCAGAGAAAGACATCACTCAAAAGGAAAACAACAGACCAACATCCTTCATGACTAAAGATGCAAAGATGAAGCTTCAACAAAATCCTACCCAATCAACTCCAACAACATATCAAAAAAAAATCATTTATTATGACTAAGTGGGGTTCATATCAGGTATGCAAGGATGGTTCAACATTAAAAAAACAATCAATGTCATCCACAACATAAATAAAACAAAGGAAAAGAACCATATGATCATATCGATCAATGCAGGAAAGGCATTTGATAAAATCCAACACTCATTCCTGATTAAAAAAAAAAAAAAAAAACTCTCAGAAAACTAGGAATAGAAGGTATATTGCTCACCATAATAAAAGGCATCTATGCAAAACCAACAACCAACATTATCATCAGTGGAGAGAAATTTAAACCATTCTCCTTGCAAACAGGAACCAGACAAAGATTCCCTCT
>NW_006930400.1:2004-3020 GCF_000298275.1 Orycteropus afer afer
AAATGGGCAGAAGACATGAATAGACACTTCACCAAAGAGGATATTCAGGTGGCTAACAAACATGAAGAAATGCTCATGATCATTAGCCATTAGAGCAATGCAAATTAAAACAACAATGAAATACCATCTTGCTCCAGCACTAGTAGCAAAGTTCAACAAGACAGAAAATAAATGCTGACGAGCATGTGGAGAGATTGAGACTCTCATACATTGTTGGCGGGACTGTCAAATGATACAACCACTGTGGAAAGTAGTACGGTGACTCCTTAAAAAGTTGGAATTAGAAATATAATTTGACCCAGCAATTCTTTTACTAGGTATATATTCTATAGAAGTGAGAATCAGGACAAATACAGATGTATGCACACCCATGTTCATCAGAGCACTATTTACAATAGCAAAAAGATGGAAACAACTTAGGTGCCCATCAGTAGAAGAGTGGATAACCAAACTATGGTACATATACACAATGGAATATTATGCAACCCTAAAAAATGACAGAGAAGCTACAAAACACTGCATAACATGGATGAACTTGGAGGAGATTATGCTGAGTGAAATAAGTCAATCACAGATGGACAAATATTGTATTAGTCCCTTATTGTAAAAAGTCAAGGAAAGATTTATATATGGAAGGAAATTTTCTTTGTTGGTTACCAGGGATGGGCAGGGAGTAGAGGGAATGCTATTAGATAGGTAGACACAAATATTGATTTGGGTGAAGAGAAGGGCAATGTACCAAATGTGAGTGATCAACATGGTGGTATTAAGGAATAGGAAGACATAGAGAAGTGCATGGGAGGTACAGACAACAAAGATGAACCATTTTTCATGTACAGTACTGTGTTGTCAGTGAAGGCAAACATTGATATACACATAAATAGATGGGTGGACAGGCTGAACTATTAGGTACATCTATGCAGGAGGGAGTGTGGCCATGACCATGTATAGGGTTGGCAGACAATGTTTCTAGAAATTTATTTGTATGATCTGTGAGCATTCCCAGGTATATAGTA
>NW_006930400.1:3375-4531 GCF_000298275.1 Orycteropus afer afer
AGGTTTGTTGGTCTGATAGAGCATGATGGAACCACTGAGACTATGGCTCTTAGATATCCTCTAGGTCTGGAATTGAACCCACTCCTGTGGCTTCCAGCCAAACAAAAGGCAGGCATATGAGCTGAACATTTACATTAGTTAGATACACTCCTTGGTGAGATCAATCATGGGAGGATAGAATGGCTGTGTATGTGCAGGGGGACAGTTTGGGGGGTAGGGGTGCATGGGAGAAAAGGACACAGGGAAGGTAAATATGAGGAGGAAGTGGGATGGGAGCTGCTGCATCATGGGAAATTGCAATCAATGTCGTGAGACAAAGTGTATGTAAGCTGCTGTATGGAAAGTGTATTTGCTCTGGACGCTTTCATCCAAATATCAATAAAATAAAATAAAAGCTTTATAGAAATTATATCATGTGTTACTTAAATGTCTATAAGGCAAATGTTATTAATAATACATTACTGACAAAATAATTCAGGCATAGAAAAATTAATACATATCCTCAATATTTTTGTCAGCTACTATGTGTTAGGTCACTATGTGTTAGGTTAGGAATACAAAGCAAGTAAGATAGAATTATGTTATATCATCATAGAATTCCCAATTTGGTGAGGGAGATATTAATTTAGTAATAATCAACAATTAAATGAAACTGTTACATACCTGGAGGAAAAGTTTTGATATCTCTAAGAATATATGGAAGTATATCTATCCTAGTCTGGTGGGTTGAAGAAGAGGCAAAGGAACAATGTGCATTGTCCTGTGGATGAAAGACTATGAGCAGTTTCAAAAATGAGAGTGGATGACAAAGGACCTGGAAATAATTAACAAGAAGAAAGTAGAATAAGAGGAGGTGGGAAGGAAGGCAGGAGCCAGGTCACTGAGGCAGGCTTGAGCAACTTTACTGACTTTACCTTAAAAGCAGTTAGGAACCAATGAAGGATACTAACTAGGAGTGTTACAGACTGAATATGCATTAAAAAAAAAAAAAAAAAATCCAGTGATCACCATGAAAGGAGCCTTAGTGGCACAAAGTTAAGTGTTCTGCTGCTCAAAGAAAGGTTGAGGTTCTAACCCACCCAGTTATTCCTCAGGAGGAAGACCTGGCAATCTGCTTCCTTAAATATTACAATCAAGAAAACCCTATAAGGAGGTT
>NW_006930401.1:0-676 GCF_000298275.1 Orycteropus afer afer
CACTCCACCTCTTGTCAACTTGCGAGTGGTACACATCTCCTTAACCACATATAATCTCTAAATAAGGACAATTATAAAGTCGTATTTGCACCTAATATGATACACCAACAAATGTACAACCAAAATGCATTACCCTATTTACATTTCATAGTTAATAACAGAAGAAAACAAAAATATTTAATCCACACATATAAAGTTCTTAATGTATTAATGTTACTTAGCTTTAAATTTTCATATTCTCTGATTCACGTAGAGATTAAATATATTTTTAGTATTTTTATTTCTTGTTCCTGGATTGTCTATTTATAACCTTTGTTCACTTTCTACTGAATTTATTGTCTTCTTATTTATTCATAAGATAAAGTTATATATTGTGGACATAAACACTTGGTGTGTCTTGTCTGCTGCATATCCTTACTGTTAAACTTTTCTATGATGGAGTTCTACACAAAAATATTGTACAGTCTATAACAAATTCTTAGTGACATATTCTCTTCAGAAAGACCTTCCCCACATATTTCAACATTATATAAGTATTCTCTATATTTAACACATTTATGGTTTTGCTTTTTCCATTGATGTATTTAATCCATTTAGAAACAATCTTTAGATCATTCTTGTTTATATGAGGTGTGAATCTTATTTTGCTGTTTTCTCAACAGGAAACCACCTGCCC
>NW_006930401.1:3141-4104 GCF_000298275.1 Orycteropus afer afer
TCAGTCAATTTCAGACTGCAGAATTGGTAAAAATCTTTAATTTCCTTATCTTTGCTTTGATGGTTGGTGCATAAATTTGAAGAGTAGTAGTATTAACTGGCATTCCTTATAGGAATATGGTTATTGTCCAATTGTTGACAGCATTTTATTTCAGGCTCAATCTTGAAAGATTCTTGGTGATGATGAATGCCTCACCATTCCTCTTCAATTTGTCATTTCCAGCATAGTACATCATATGATTGTCTGATTCAAAATGGCCAAAACCAAACTATTTCAGGTCAGTAATGCTTAGGATGACAATCATTATGTGTTCCATTTCATTTTTGACAATTTATAGTTTTCCTAAATTCATACTTTGTGCATTCCATGTTCTGATTATTAATGGATGTTTTCAGCTGTTTCTTCTCATAAGGTTGTTATGTGTCTGTTATCATTTGGTTTTCCATCCATAGACCTTCATTTAATATTTCTTGTAGGACTGGTTTGGTTTTTATAAATTAGCCTGCTTTCCTCTTGTCTGGGACTGTCTTAGTTTCATCATTATATCTGAAAGACAGTTTTTCCTGGGTATATATATGATTGGTGATTTCTTTCCTTTATTATTTTATATATGCTATCAACTTGTCTTGTTGCCTGCACAGTTTCAGACAAAAAACAGCATGTTTTGATTACCTAGGGCCACTCTGAGAAGATCAAACAGGAATTTATTCTCTTATAGTTTGGAGGCTTTAAGTCTGAGTTCAAATTGCCAGGTTCCAGGGATTGGGTGAAAACCACTCAACCTTGTACTTCAGCTCTGTCTCCTGTACCCAGCCATTGAGGCTGGAGGCTTTTCTTCTCTTAGACAGCTGCTGGCTGCTGAGCCAGACACATGCAAGGTCAACAAGTAAAAAGGCACAGTCCCAATGTTACCAAACAACACAGTAGTACATTGATTCAAGTCCATTGAAAGTCCCATGGTTG
>NW_006930402.1:0-600 GCF_000298275.1 Orycteropus afer afer
GACAAAGTAAAAGCAGTGACCAGAGGCCAATTTATAGCAATAAATGCACACATCAAAAAAGAGGAAAGAGCCAAAATCAACACTTTAAACCAACATCTCAAACAATTAGTAAAAGAGCAGCATGAAAAGCCAACAGTCACCAGAAGAAAGGAAATAATCAAGATTTGAGCAGAAATCAATGAAACAGAAAATAGAAAAACAATAGAAAAAAATCAACAAGACTAGAAGTTAGTTTTTTGAAAAGATTAATAAAATTGACAAACCACTGGCAAATTTACCAAAGAAAAAGAGGGATAGACTACAAATAACATGAATAAGAAATGAATTGGGTGACATCACAATAGAGCCAACTGAAATAAAAAAGATAATATCGGGATACTATGAAGAACTGTACTCCAAAAAATTTGAAAATCTAGAAGAAATAAACAGATCTATAGAAACACACTACTTACCTAAACTAACAAAGACTGATGTGGAAAAGTTGAACAGACTATAACAAAAGAAGAAATAGAGCAGGCCATGAAAAAATTACCAACAAAAAAAGTCCTGGCCCAGATGGTTTCACTGGAGAATTCTACCAAACGTTCAGAGAAGAACTGA
>NW_006930402.1:1521-2004 GCF_000298275.1 Orycteropus afer afer
CAAAAGAAGTTTGTGGAAGCACTGTAGGTATAAGTGCAGTTGGAAAAAGAGCTCTCTCCCTCCTGGACACTCAGGAGAGAAAGACTCTGCTCTACCTTCTTTCCTCTGCCAACACCTGGGAAAAAAGGAAATGCAGAAAAATCCTCAACTTGAAGATCTGCCAAAGAATAAGGTAAACCTTCAACCCAGTCCTTGGTTAGGGTCCAGGCTGCAGGTGCCTGGGGAGCACTGTGCACTCGTTGCACAGAAGTAGGTGGCTGAGTCCCCAGGATGACAGTCTGCAATTTGCAGTGAGAAATGTTTGTCCTTCTTATTCAGTAAGACAGTGAGTCTTTTGTCTTCTTTCTTGTCCACATTTGAAAATGTATATATCAGCAACTGAGGACCTTTTCCAGCTTCTTGTTTATACCAAAAGAAGTTTGTGGAAGCACTGTCAGTATAAGTGCAGTTGGAAAAAGAGCTCTCTCCCTCCTGGACACTCAG
>NW_006930402.1:4804-5382 GCF_000298275.1 Orycteropus afer afer
CAACTGAGTAGCTCCTGATTGTTAAAGTTATCCACTTGAGGTATTTCTGTTGAGAGTGGCATGAAGTAATCTGGGAAGTTCTCTCTCTCCCAGGTGTATAGAATTCTGATGTTGAGATTGGTTAGTTTGGCCACTCTGCCAGGCTCAAAAGAAGCCCTTCTAGAGGCAGAAGGAGTCTCTCTAACTGTTGCCTGAGAAAGATGTTCAGCTGAGAGAAACATGTTCCTGAGAGACATGCATTTGGTGAGAGAGAGACATGAGAGACACGTGCTGCTGAGAGAGAGACTGCTGGCTACTAAGTGAGATGGCTGGATGCAAGAGACCAAGTGCATTTCTGAACTTGAACTGTAGCCTGTTGCATCCTTAATAAACCCCATAATCCGTGAGTTCTCTGTGACCATTGCAGCAAATTATCAAACCCAGCAGAGAGGTGGCAGGTGCTGTGGGAGAAACGATTGGTGTCAGGGTTGGTGAAAGGCCTGGAGGGAGGCAGCATTTCTGGCCTCACAGGAATAGGCCTTAGGCTACTGATGGTGATTCTGTCTTCCTCTTGTGGGGTTAGAGGAGGTCAGAAGATG
>NW_006930403.1:0-891 GCF_000298275.1 Orycteropus afer afer
AAAGCGACGGAGGGTCAGAGCGGCAGGCACAGAAGGGGCTCGTCCTCCCGCTTGTGGTCCGAGGCCTCTCCCCAAGGCCTGGCTGCATTCTGCCCGTGGGGTCATGGACACAGTCCTTGATGGTATGATGCATTTGCGTGTGTTGGCTGAGTCGCCGAAGCCGGTCCTGATCAGCATGGAGAGCCGGAGGCCCTGAGTCGTCCTGCCAGCACCCTGCTTCCCTCAGATCGCCTTCCCGCTGTGCCTCTGGCATCCCTGGGGGTGCCCTCAGCCGCTCAGTGAAAGGTGGGGGTCAAAGCCCACCCAGAGCTCCTCGGAAAAAAGGCCTGATGATGTACTTCCAGAACAGTCAGCCATTGCAAATGCTCTGGGGCGCAGGCCTCCTCTGACACCCAGGGGCTCACCCGGCATCAGAGTCTACTTGACAGCAGCTCCTTTCTCCTGGTGCCTCTCGTACCAGCCAGGGAATCTGACCTTGACCATCGCTTGCCTGCACTGCCCTTGTCTGGAGACCTGGCATGTGGTGTGTGACTCAGGCAGAACGGGACTCCCTGTCTTGGCCACCATAGGCTTGACTCTGGCCTGCCGCTGACCCTGCTAACAAAGCCACAGCCACTACCCTGTTGACTCAGTGGAACGGTCACCTCTTGTGATGACTTTGAGGTCAGTCATCAGCGAGGCACAGGAAAAGGCTGGTGGGCTGCATAGCTCCTTTTGAGCACACGTGCCTTTCCCCTTCTCGATGCCCCAAGAACTGCCCCCAGGAATACTAGCACCAACTCTGTCTCTCTGCTGCGAGGGACACCCACCGCCAGGCCCAGGCTTGAAGTGGCACATGGTGGAGAAGCCTGGCTGCCAGTGCTCACAGCCACGCCGCCCCTGCCCATTTCT
>NW_006930403.1:3426-4478 GCF_000298275.1 Orycteropus afer afer
CCACAGGGTCTCCAAGGCTGTAAAAAGTTACAGAAACAGATAGCCTCTTCTTTCTCCCACAGAGTGGCTGGTGGGTTTGAACCAATGACCTTTTGGTTAGCAGCCAAGTGCTTAGCCACTACACCACCAGGGCTCTTGGTCAATGCTGTGCTCACTGTATTAAGGTCTTGTGAGTATTGAATGAGCTCGTGCATGAGAAGCATTTAGCACAGTGGTTGGCATGTCGGGAGGTGCGGGGAGTATCGGCTTCACTGCGTTTCACCCCCTGTGACTCCTAGGACTTGGCAGGTGATTGCTTTAGGCTTCCCTTACCACCGGCAGAAGGCTGAGACTGAGGAAAGGACTCCGGAGCAGTGAGACTATTTAAAGATGCTCCCAGGGAGCTGGAAGGAGGATCGGTGAGAGCAGGAGGAAAGGAAGGGAAGACCGTACTCCTCAGCTGCCGTCCAGTCCGGTCCGACTCATGGTGCGTGTGTCAGAGAACTGGGCTCCGAGTGTTTTCAGGGGCTGTTTTTTCCAGAAGGAACTCACCAGGCCTTCTTCAGAGGAACCTTGTGTGGACTGGACCCACCCACCTGTCAGCACAGCAGTTGGAGTGCTTACTGTTTGCACCACCCACGGCCTCGGGAGACGGCACCGTTGTCAGGTGCCCTGGAGTGGGTTCTGACTCAGAGTGGCCCCATGTGACAGCCTAGAACTGCCCCACGGGGTTTCCAGACTGCCATCTTCATGGAACAGATCGCGAGGCCTTTGCTCCCACAGAGCTGCTGGTGGGTTCAAACCGCCAACCTCCTCATTAGCGGCTGAGCACTGGACAATTGCGCCACCAGGGCTCCTTGAGACAATATTAGAGCATGTGACTAAGATCTCTGCTCAGGAAAACGTGGGCTTGATTCTGCCAGGATCCCTCATGGGGAAATACAGACGCCTGCTGGAATCGTGCCCCCAGATCCCGGGACGCATACATCCATGGGGCCCTCCCACCACGTCCACGGTCCCCAGCACTCACTCCCCACCTTTCACATGACTGGCTTGACAGGCAGGTTCCTGGC
>NW_006930404.1:0-1057 GCF_000298275.1 Orycteropus afer afer
ATAGAGATAAGTATTGTTTTGGGTGAAGAGAAGGGCAATGTACCAAATATGAGTGAGCAATATGGTGGCATTGAGGAAGAAGAAGACATAGAGAGGTACATGGGAGGTACAGACAACAAAGATGAACCCTTTTGCACATACAGTGCTGCGTTGTCAGTGAAGGCAAACATGGGTATATGGGTGGATAGATGGGTGGACAGGCTGAACTTGTAGGTATATCTATGAAGCGGGGAGTGTGCCCAAGAACATGTATAGGGTTGGCAGACAATGGTCCTATAATTTTATGTGTATAATCTGAATTCCCAGGTGTATAGTAGAGCTGACAACAGGCAAGGTGGTAGTCACTAATTGATCACATTCAGTTTCCCAAAGGGATTGAGTAGTTGAACCTGTGGGCTCAGGACCATAGTCGCAGGGGACATCAAGCTCAATTGGCATAACATACTACACAAAACATTGTTCCACCTCCTTCTGTGGCAAGTAGCAACTGGGATCTTTAAAGCTTGCAAGCTGCCATCTAGATGCAACGATGGGTCTCTCCTCATCCAGAGCAAAGAAGAATGAAGAAAAGCAAAAATTCATGGATAAAATCAGTCCTAGTGACTGGTACACCATCCAATCTGCAGCCTGTACAACTATGAGACCAGAAGAACCAGATGGTGCCCAGCTACCAATGTCAACCACTTGGAAGGGGATCTATGTAGGAAAACCTGCATAGAGAGGGAGAACCATGTGAACAAAACTCAAATTCATTTGTTGTTACTGTTTTTATGTGCCATTGAGTCAGACCCAACTCATAGGTTTCTGAGGCGGTATCACTATGCAAGTAGATTGCCCAACCTTCCTTCAGAGGAGTAGCTGGTAGGTTTGAACTGCCAGCCTTCTGGTTAGCAGTCAAGTGCCTTAGGCACTACGTGACCAGGATTGCTAGTGATCAGTCAAGTGCCTTAGGCACTACGTGACCAGGTCCGAAAGAGCCTGGTGGGACCACTGAGACTATGGCCCCTAGCTGCCCGCCAGGTCTGGAATTGAAGCCGCACCTGTGGCTTCCAACCAA
>NW_006930404.1:1818-3236 GCF_000298275.1 Orycteropus afer afer
CCTATGGCCCCTGGTCACCCTTGAGGCTTGGAATTGAACTCACTCCTGTGGCTTGCAGCCAAACAAGAGATGGGCACAGACGGTGAGCATTTCAACCAGGTAGGCACACTCCTTAGAACAATCAACCACGGGTGATCAGGAGGGCAGTATTTGCACAGGTAGACAGGTCAGAGGGTAGCAATGCATAGGAAAGAAGGACACAGAAAGAAGGTAACCCCAGCAAAAAAGTGGCAAGAGAGCTGTTATATTATGTGGATTGCAATCACTGTCAGGAAATAAAATGCGTATCAACTGCTGTATGGAAAGTGAATTTTCTCTGTAAACTTTCACTAAAATCACAATAAAAGAAAAGTTAATGAGGTCATACTGGAGTAGGGTGGTTCTTGATCCTAATCCCCTCTGGGTGGCATTTTAGAAGAGGACAAACATGAAAACAGGATGTAAAAATGATGTGATGGATATGTCAGACCTCCTCATCTGACTTGAGAAAACATGAGGGGAGAGACTCAAGATCAACATCAACCCAAGATGATTCCTGTGAGGTGGGGGTCAGATATATCTACTCTCTGCATCCTTTTAACAAATTTTGACACCAGCTGCCTCTTCCCTGGCACTTTCTGCTTCTCTGCCAGATGTGATACTTCCTTGCAGTGGCCACACAGAACTCTTAGACCATACTCACGGTTATGGGGTGTTTCAGTGGAGTAACAGGGTACAGCTCAGGTCAAGAATGACTCAGCATACAGTTCTTTGGTCAGCACGGATACTTGGCCATGTGCACAGGCAGGCCTACCTATCAGCTCTAAGCCCCTCAGCCCCTTGGCCTGCTCTCAGCCCCTTGGCCTGCTCTCAGCCCTACTTGCAGACGGCAAGTGTTACATAGACTTTGAGCTCCACCAGTAAGTGCCTGGAGGCACTCCACTCTGCCAGCAAGCCTCTTGCCCTAAGACACTCAGCTCTCTTGCTCCGTGGGTTACTGGCAAACCCACTGTAGCCACCTGGCTCCCTGGGCCAAGAAGCCCACTGTGCTCTCTTGCACTGGTGTCCTCGTTCTGCTGCCACTGCTTCTCCCTGTCTCCAGTGTTAACAACTCTCCCTGTGTCTCTTGGGTCCAGGAGGTTCTCAGTGCAGGGACCCAAGGTCCAAAAGATGCACCCTGCTCCTGGCTCTTCTTGGTCCTAGTGAGATCCCCTTCCTCTGCTTCTGGGATTGGCTCCCATTGAGCCTAGCAGAATGGCAAAACTGACCAATTCCTCTGTTAGGGTTCCACAGACCTTATTTGCTTTGTCCCACCCCCCATCAAGGTGCCAAGATGATACACGATCTTAACCAGCCCAGGTGCCAACTACTGACCTTTATGTTAAGAGCTTATGGCAAAAGTTCCAGCAAGATGGCGGACTAGGCAGAAGGACTGCACA
>NW_006930404.1:3922-4517 GCF_000298275.1 Orycteropus afer afer
GAGCCTGGGTGCCCTACCCAGTCCACCACCGATTTTTTCTTTTTTGTTTTTTGCTTTTTTGCTTTCTTTTTCCCGGAGATTAGCTTGCTTGTATTTGTCCGTTTCAAACCAACTAATATTATTAATACTTTTGTTCTTTTTATTATTATTCTTAATCTTCCCCTACCAGGTCCTGGTTTTCAGCATATTTTTCTTTTCCCTGTGCCTGGTTGAAATTCTACCCCAACTCCAATTTAAGGTTGTTTTTTTTTTTTTTCCTTTTCCGCCTTTTTTTTCTTCTCGTGACTAACCCCATTCCTTGTTCTTCTTTTTGCATTCTTCCTGTTTTTTCTTCCTTTATTATTCTCCTTCCCTACTTTTTTTTTTCTTCTTAGTGCTCTATCCCCAGACATTGCAGATTTGCTTGTTTTTTCCTCTTTTTTTCCCTTTTCCCTTTTCTCTTTTTTTGGTTACTGTTTTTTTGGTTACTGTTCCTGTGTGATTTCATGGGGTATTTTTCATCCATGGGCTTTTAGTTTTTGGATGGTTATTCAATTGTAATTTGTGTCTAACTGGGTGGGAGACAACAACAGTCCTCATAAGACACAACTACACC
>NW_006930405.1:0-1105 GCF_000298275.1 Orycteropus afer afer
GAACCAAAAGGGAAGAACACGCTCGGCATTTCTCAAGCTGAAAGAATTGAAGGAAAAACTTAAGCCTCAATTTGCAAATTGAGAGAATCTATGGGCAAAATATTGAATGATTCAGGAAACATCAAGAGAAGATGGCAGGAATACACAGAGTCACTGTACCAAAAAGAACTGGTTGATCTTCATCCATTTCAGATGGATGTGGCATGTGATCTAGAACCAATGGTACTGAAGGAGGAAGTCAAAGCTGCAATGAAAGAATTGGTGAAGAACAAGGCTCCGGGAATTGACGGCATACCAATTGAGATATTTCAACAAACAGATGCCCCATTGGAGGCACTCACTCGGTTATGCCAAGTCATTTGGAAGACAGCCACCTGGCCAACTGACTGGAAGAGATCCATGTTTGTACCCATTCTAAAGAAAGGTAAGCGCACAGAATGTGGAAATTATAGAACAATATCATTAATATTGCATGCAAGTAAGATCTTACTGAAGATAATTCAGAAACGTTTGCAGCAGTATATTGACAGAGAACTTCCAGAGGTTCAAGCCTGATTCAGAAGATGACATGGAACAAGGGATATCATAGCTGTTGTCAGATGGATCTTGGCTCAAGGCAGAGAATACCACAAATTTGTTTACTTGTGTTTTATTGACTATGCAAAGCATTTGATTGTGTGGATCATGACAAATTATGGATAACATTGAGAAGAATGGGAACTCCTGACACTTGATTGTACTCATGAGGAACCTGTCTCTTGACCAGGAGCTGTCATTTGAATGGAACAAGGGGACACTACATGATTTAAAATCAAGAAGGGAGTGCGTCAGGGTTGTATCCTTTTCCCACACTTATTCAGTCTATATGCTGAGCAAATAATCTGAGAAGCTGGACTATATGAAGAAAAACGTGGTATCAGGATTGGAGGAAGAATAACAACCTGAGATACGCAGATGATACAACTTTGCTTGCTGAAAGTGAGGATGACTTGAGGTGCTTCCTGATGAAGTTTGAAGAATACAGTCTGCAGTATGGATTACGTCTCAATATAAAGAAAACAAAAATCCTCACAACTGGACCAATGAGCAGCAGCATCACAATAAA
>NW_006930405.1:3110-4354 GCF_000298275.1 Orycteropus afer afer
ACCCAAATCACAATTAAAAAAAAAAAAAAAAGACCAGAATTACTGGTCAGATAGAGTCTGATGGAATCACCAACACTGTCATGCTGGGTTACCCTTTGGGCCTAGAATTGGACTCACTCCCATGGATTGGCCCTCAGCCCAACAGTAGAAAGTGTAGTTTCTGACTACATGCGGAACACCTATTCCAAGGTGATGCCCCCACCTACTCTAGGGAAATACACCCCTTAGAGCAATTGGCCATGGGGCACTAGAGGGGCAGCATTCACACAAAAGGAAAACTGGACAGACAGGAGTGCACAGTTAAGGGCACAGGGAGGGGTTGGTCACAGGGACAGAAGGAGAGAAGAGTTTCTTATGGTCGGGGATAGTAATCGGGGCATGAAATCAAATGTACACAAACTGTTGAATGTAAAACAAATTTTATTTTTATTTTTTTTGCTACTTGTTTCCAACTTTCTTTCTTTTTTTTTTTTTTTAAATTGTGATTTGGGTGAAAATTTACAGAGCAAATTCACTTTCCATACAGCAGTTCACATATGCTTTGTCTCATGACATTGAACACAATTCACTGCAATGCAACAGCTCCCCTCACAGTTCCTCCCAATAGTTACCTCTTTCCTGTGTCCATCCCTCAATGCATTCCTGCCCCCAGAGCTGTTTCCCTGTTCATAAATAGCCCTTCTTTCTCCCATGATTGTTCTCTCCAAGGAATTATCTACCTCAGGTAAATGTTCAACTCATAGATCTGTCTTTTGTTTGTCTGGAAGCCACAGGTGTGGGTTCAATTCCACACCTGAAGGGCAGCTAGGGGCCATAGTCTAAGTGGTTCCACCAGGCTCTATCGGACCAGCAAAAGTGGTCCCCCCCCCTTTTTTTCCCCCTCCGAATGATTTTGAGTTTTGTTCCACATTGTTTTTCCTCTCTATCAAGGATCTCCTTCATAGATCCCCCTTTGAGTGGTTGAGTCTGGTAGCTGGGCACCATCTAGTTCTTCTGGTCTCATAGTCGTATAGGTTGCAGATTGCATGGTGTACCAATCGCTAGGACTAATTGTTTCCATGAATCTTTGGTTTTCTTCATTCTTCTTTGCTCTGGGTGAGGAGAGACCTGTCATTGTATCCAGATGGCTGCTTGCAAGCTTTTTTTTTTTTTTTTTATTGTGCTTTGGGTGAAAATTTACAGAGCAAATTCACTTTCCATACAGCAGTTCACATACACTTTGTCTTATAACATTGACCACAATG
>NW_006930406.1:0-2263 GCF_000298275.1 Orycteropus afer afer
TTTAATGATGGAGTGCTGCTGTGCACATCCAAATTTAAGACTCTGTGGGTCAGACAACACCCAGTTCATGATGGGTAGCTTAAGCCTCATGGTGACTTGGTGGCCCATGGTTAGGCATTCAGTCTCTACTAAAGCCCAGTAACAAGCCAAAGGCTGTTTCTCAAAAGGAGAGTAGTTATCTTCAGAGGATGGAAGGGCTTTGCTCCAAAACTCTAAGGGTCTGCATTGCGATTCACCAATAGGAACCTGCCACAAGCTTCAAACAGCATTTCTATCTGCTACAGACACTTTAAGCACCATTGGATCAGCTGGATCACATGGCCGAAGTGGCAGAGCAGCCTGTATGGCAGCCTGAACCTGTTGCAGAGCCTTCTGTTTTTCTGGGCCTCACTCAAAACTAGCAGCTTCCTGAGTCACTTGATAAATAGGCTGCAGCAACACCCAAATGAGGGATATGTTGCCTCCAAAATCCAAAGAGGCCCACCAGACGTTGTGCCTCCTTTTTAGTTGTGGGGGAGGCCAGATACAATAACTTATCTTTCACTTTAGTAGGAATATCTCAACATGCCCCACACCATTGGACCCCTAGACATTTCACTGAGGTGGAAGGTGCCTGAATTTTCATTGGATTAATTTCCCAACCTCTAGCATGCATATGTCTCACCAATAAGTCTAAAGTCATCAATACTTCTTCTTTACTAGGTGCAATCAGCATAATGTCATCAATATAATGGACTAGTGTGATGTCTTGTGGAAAGGAAAGGTGATCAAGATCCCTATGGACTAAATTATGACATAGTGCTGGGGAGTTGATATACCCCTGAGGAAGAACTTAGAAAGTATACTGTTGGCCTTGCCAGCTGAAGACAAATGGCTTCTGATGGTCTTTTAAAATTGGTATTGAGAAAAAGGAATTGGCCAGATCGATAGCTGCATACAAAGTGCCAGGAGATGTACTAATTTGCTCAAGCAATGAAACCACATCAGGAACAGCAGCTGCAATTGGAGTCACCACCTGATTAAGTTTACGATAATCTACTGTCATTCTCCAAGATCCATCTGCTTTTTGCACAGGCCAAATAGGTGAATTAAATGGGGATGTGGTGGGAATCACCACCCCTGCATCCCTCAAGTCCTTGATGATGGTAGTATTTCTGCAACCCCTCTAGGGATGCAGTACTTCTTTTGGTTTACTATTTTTGTAGGTAGAGGCAGTTCTAATGGCTTCCACTTGGCTTTTCCTACCATAATAGCCCTTACTCCACATGTCAGAGAGCCAATGTGGGAATTCTGCCAATTGCTGAGTATATCTATTCCAATTATGCATTCTGGTACTGGGGAAATCACTACAGGATGGGTTCGGGGACCCACTTGTCCCACTGTGAGATGAACCTTAGCTAAGATTCCATCAATAACTTGACCTCCAAATGCCCCCACCCTGACTGGTGGGTCAAAATGATGCTTTGGGTCTCCTGGAATTAGTGTCAATTCAGAGTCAGTCACTCTCGTAAAAGCCCTGATTATACTCCCTGAAAAGTCTGATTATTTCCTTTTCCCTAATGAACAGTCACTGTCATAAAAGGCCTCAGATCCCCTTGGAGAAGGCTAGGAGAAAGACTGACATTATAGATTTTTCACAATGTAGTGGGGTCCTTCCTCAAAGGGACCTGGCCTCCCCTTGATTCAAGGGGTTGTACGTGGGTAAATTGACTCAAGTCTGGGAATTGATTGAGAGGTCGTGACTCTGTATTCTTGCTATTCAAACTAGGCTGCTGTTCATGTGACCTAGAATTCTTCTGTCTATACAGATCAAGTACATATTTAGTAGGCTTGCCATGTATTTCACTACTAGGAACACCATGAGCAAGTAGCCAATGCCATAATTCCACGTGTGTCAGACTATTCTGATTACTGTTCTGACTCTGCTGTCCATTATGGTAACCACGCCCACCTTGCTTTTGTTGATTAACTGCTGCCACTTGATCCCTACTATCATGGAGTCCAATCAGCCCCATTGTAGTTAAATGTCTTAGTTCAATTAGGGCAGTTCCTACTGTCAAATCAGGTTTGCATAAAATAGCAATCACAGCAGTCTTCAAGGATGCTTGAGCTCCCTTCACAAATTTATTCCTCACAGTCCTGGTGAAAGGTGTGTCTTCTGGACTGTCCATTTTTGGATCTGGGGGTCTAACCTGATAAATCCATTCTAAAAGGCCAATTTCCCTAAGCCTCTGGATACCTTCTTCTACATTAAACCAAGGCA
>NW_006930406.1:3568-4311 GCF_000298275.1 Orycteropus afer afer
AGGCCGAACGGTGGACTGCTCACTCACAGACAGTTGTAGGCAGCACAACAGAATCCTGATCCACAGAAGAATGTCTCTCTTTTCAGGATGTCCCTGGATATCCTGGAAGCAAGCCACGCCCCTAGAGAATCTCCCCTTGAACAGATTGGCCACTCAGAACACAGTCTTCCAATCCCATCATGGGAACAACCACACAGAACTGGGGTCCAGCCAAGTTGACACACAGCTCCAACTATCACAGATACCTAGTAATGGAATGGCTGGGTCAATTTCTAATTCCAACTTTTTAAGGAATTGCCACACTGCTTTCCACAGTGGTTGTATCATTTTACAGTCTGACCACCAGTGTATAAGAGTCTCAATCTCTCTGCATCCTCCCCAGGATTTATCATTTTCTGGTTTGTCGAACTTTGCTACCAGTAATGGGGCAAGATGGTATCTTATTATTTTTTGATTTGCATCTCTCTATTGGCTAATGGGCATGCCTAAGGTGGTGTAGTGGATAAGGCATTTGGCTGCTAACCAGAAAGTCAACGGTTCAAACCAACTAGCCACTCCATGGAAGGGAGAGGAAAAATCTCCTTCCATAAAGATTTATAGGGAGCTCTGGTGATGTAGTGCTTAAGACATTTGACTGCTAACCAGAAGGCTCGTGGTTCAAACTCACCAGCCACACACCTTGGAATGAAGGTTGGGCAATCTACTTTTGTGGTGATACTGCCTTGGAAACACAATGGGGGGTG
>NW_006930407.1:0-1130 GCF_000298275.1 Orycteropus afer afer
ATCTTTTCCCCCATTTATTATGATGTTGTTTATTTGGCCAGTTGTGACAATTTTTATTTTCTTCATGCTGAGTTGTAATCTATACTGAAGACAATGGACTTTGATCTTCATAAATAAGAGCTTAAAATTATCTTGACTTTCAGCAAATAAAGTTACATCATATGCACATCACAAGTTCTTAATGGTTCTTCCTCCAATTAGAACGCTGCCTTCATCATAGAGTCCAGCTTCTCAGACTATTTTCTCAGCATACAGATGGAATAAATATGGTGAGAGGATAAAGCCATGACATACACTCTTCCTGACTTTAAACCATGCAATATCCCCTTGCTCTGGTCAAACAGCCTCTTGGTCTATGGTTCCTCATGAGAACTGTTAAGCATTCTGGAATTCCCATTCTTTGAAATATTGTCTATGGTTTGTTATGGTCCACACAGTCAAATGCCTTTGCATAGTCAATAAAACACGAGTGGACCTCTGCTTTGCTTCTCTACTGCAGCTTTAAAAGACATACCCCAAGGGGATGGCTAAAATAACACGGATTTATTCAATTACAGGTTAGAAGGCTAGAGACCTGAGTTCAAAGTGCCAGCTCTAGGGTTGAAGCAAAGGCACCTCAACCTCAGGCTTCAGCTGTGTGTTGCTCTCAGCCACCAGGAACTGGAGGTATCTCTTAATTTAAGTTCCTGCTGGCTGCTGAGGCTGACAATTCCAAGGACAACAAGTAAAATGACACTGTCCTAAAATTAGGAAACAACTCATTAGGTCACTATTTCAAGTCCAGGAACACCTCAAAGATCAACAGACAACATGTCAGGCCATTGATAACTCAGAAAAACCCAGGACCCTGATGTGCCAAGAAAGTAGAGACATTACTGAAACCACCTCCTTATAAAGCAGGCCACATCCCCAAAGCAAGCAATTAGCTGCTCACAGCAGACTCCCCCGTGGAGCTGATGACACAATTCAGTCTCCCATGGGGAAGAACTGCACCCAGCTGACCTCCACCCAAACCACGGCCCAGCCACGTTGACACACAATTGTAGCTCCCACAGCATTCTGGGATTTCCCTCAGCCACGGTCCTTGTGACGTCAACAATGACATCCTTTGTTCCCTGTCATCTTCTGAA
>NW_006930407.1:1504-3002 GCF_000298275.1 Orycteropus afer afer
TGCCTCGGAAACCCAAGGAGGGGTCGCTATGGGTCGGGGCCGACTCGACGACAAACAACAACAACATATACGTATATATGTGTATATGTGTGTGTGTGTGTGTGTGTGTATTTATATAAATGATATTGTTTGATAATTTCCACATTCCAATCTGTCAGATCAGCTTTCTCTGGAATAGGCATAAATATGGATCTCTTCCACTCAGTTGGCCTGGCAGCTGTCTTCCAAACCAAAGTTATACATACATACATAACTTCCAGAACTGCAAGCTGAAGTCAGAAGAGGACGTGGAAGGAGAGATGTCACTGCTGACATCAGATGGATCCTGGCTGAAACAAAGAATACCAGGAGAGGGGGAAACAGTTGAGGTATCAGGTGAGATGAACAGGAGTCACTAAGACACTGAGATCACCAAAGATGATGGCAGCTTTTGGGGATTAACGGGAAAACCAGGAGCTGAGTTCCAATCATGACATCGTCAGAGAACGTTTGGAAAAGCTCTGATGAGAGAAAAGTGGAGAGGCTTTGTGAGACAATCCAGTAATGCAGATGCACTTAGGAGGTTATTGGGTCATTATTTTGCTGCTAATTGAGAGACAATGAGGGAATAGGCTCTATTTCTTCCTTAAAACACAATGAAGGCATGCAAAGCCCTAGGCTAAGGTTAAAGCATTATGCACAGCCCTTGAGTAAGAGATTAAAATTGAGAAAACAAAACGAAAGGAACAAGATAAACTATCTGTTAGAGGGAATTCAGAGCTCTCACAATACCTGCAAGGGACTATGAAGGTTCCCTACACATATGCCCACCCCCTGCAGCCACAGCTGAGTCAGTTCACCATGTAATAAGCAGAATCCAGGGTGTCATTTTCATCAGAATCTTTCTTAACTTTATGTAAAGTATAAAACAGGATGCTTTTAGCATTAATTAAGAACTTTTTGATTGACTAGTCTACACTGCCTTTCATGACTTTTAGACAAAAATTCTGGATTTAAAATGATATCATGGGCTACATATAAGAAAAATGCAATTTCCCTGGTTTGATTTTGTGGGTGTGAGATGTGAATGTCAGCAGTGCTTGCCCATTTCCATCCTGTCACCAATACAGGACGGGGTGCATTGTCCCCTTGGCTACTGAACGAAGGAGCAGGGTGCCAAGGGAAGGACCCTCTGTGACTTGTGTGAGACTCATTTCATTGTTTTAATTCAAGGTTTTTCTCATTCCTAATACACTCCAAGGAGCACTGGTGTGTAGTGATTAAGGCATTTGGCTGCTAAACAAGAGGTCTGTGATTTGAAATGACCAGCAGTTCCCGAGAAGAAAGATGGGGCAGTCTGCTTCCATAGAGACAGAAGACCTTGGGAAATAGTTGGGAGTTAGTCAGAAACGTCTCTATGGTATTGATTTTGGTTTTTGGAATACACTCCTATTACTTTTATTTGGATGTTTTAACAAAATAAACCACCCAGTCAAGTCCAATATGAAGTATACTGGAC
>NW_006930407.1:3328-4223 GCF_000298275.1 Orycteropus afer afer
TGGCCAAGGATCCAGTGCTGTGTTCCAAATCCCATCACCTGTGTGTGTGGAAAACTCAAGACCTGAGGAATACTCCCACCCAAGATTCAGGAGTGGCAGCGTTCCTAAGTCAGCACAGATCCTGGGACACACGGGCTACTCTGAAGGGTCTGTGACTCTCATGGGGCTCCTGGAGCTTCTTCCTTTAACTGCTCAGCAGCTTAGAGAACCCAGACTCCCCCGTCCATCCCTGAATCCTCCTACTTGCATCCTCAGCTGACAGCCCCATCTTCATTTTCTCTCCTACAGGTGTTTCCCCATAAAATTCAATCAAATTGAAACTCACCTTGTTGTTTACTTCTTGGAGAACATAGCCAAAATCATACTTTTAACACACTGATTATTAATGTTCAAATTTAATTGGCAAATAAAATGTCCACGTTGTTGGTGTTGGTGTTAGGTGCCATCAGAGTGACCTTATGTACAACAGAACTCAATGCTGCTGGCTCCAACACCATCCTCACAATCTTTGTTATGCTTGTTATTGTGGCGGCCACTGTGTCAGTCCATCTCATTGATGGTCTTCCCCTTTTCACTGATCCTCTATTTCACCAAGCATGATATGCTTCTCCACGGAATGGTCCCTCCTGACAACAGGGCCAAAGTAGGTAAGATGCAGTCTGTCCTTTCTCAGTTCTAAGGATCACTTTGACTGAGCATACTACAGGTAAGATTTGTTTGTTACTCTGGTATTCTATGGTGTTTTCAGAATTTTCCACCAACACCACAATTCAAATACACCAATTTTTCGGTTTCCCTTATTCATTGCCCAGCATTCACATGCCTGTGAGACCATTGAAAACACCATAGCTTGTGTCAGGTGCACCATGTCCTCAAAGTGACATCTTTGCTCTTT
>NW_006930408.1:0-1728 GCF_000298275.1 Orycteropus afer afer
TTAAGTCCATTGTAAGTCCCAAGGTTGGCAGAGCGTAGCAGGCTGCTGAGCAATAACACAGCTACATGCAGGGTCCAAGGGTGCCATAGGCTAGAGACCATTCCCAAGGCTTCTCCTTAAATACAGGAAGCAGACCACATCCCAAAGGTAGCTACTCAGCTGCTTGTGGTAGATCCCACCAAGGAGTTGATTGCCAGTCTCATCACGGGGAATACTACCACCATCTACCTAGCCAACCAGGCCCAGGCAAGCTGACACAAAAACACAACCACCACAGTATAGTTTTACTTCTTCCTTACCAATTTGGATGCCTTTGATTTCCCTTTCTTGTCTTATTGCCCTGACTAGGACTTCCAATAGAGATAGAGGCCATCCTTGTCTGGTTCCTGTTCACAAGAGGAATAGTTTCAGTCTCTCCTCATTGAGAATAATGTTGGTTGTTAGTTTTGCATATATGTCCTTTATTATGTTGAGGAATTTCCCTTCTAGTCATATTTTGCTGAGAGTTTTTATCAGGAATGGGTGTTGGATTTATCAAATCCCTTTTCTGTATCAATTGATATGATCATGTGGTTCTTTTTCTTTATTTTACTTACCTAATACACTATGTTGATTGTATTTCTAATGTTGAACCATCCTTGCATACCTGGCATGAACCCCACTTGGTCATAATGAATTATTTTATTGATATGTTGTTGGAGTCTATTGACTAGGATTTCGTTGAAGATTTTTGCATTTGTATTCATGAGGGATATTGGTCTGCACTTTTCCATTTCAGTGATGTCTTTGCCTGGTTTTGGTATCAAGGTTATGCTTGCTTTATAAAATGAATTTGGGAGGATTCCACCCATTCCGATGTTTTGGAATAGTCTGAGTAGGATTTGTGTAAGTTTTTCTCTGAATATTTGGTAGAATTTTCCAGTGAAGTTGTCTGGACCGGGCTTTTTTTTTGTTGGTAATTTTTTTGTGACCTGTTCAACTTCTTCTTTTGTTATGCATCTGTTCAAATTATCTGCCTCAGTCTGTGTTAGTTTAGGTAAGTAGTGTATTTCTGTAAATCTGTCCATTTCTTCTAGCTTTTCAAATTTGTTGGAGTACAGTTCCTCATAGTATCCTGATATTATCCTTTTAGTTTGTGTTGGTTCTGTTGTGACATCACCCAAATAGTTTCTTATTCATGTTATTTGTATTCTCTCCCTCTTTTCCTTTGTTAAATTTGCCAGTGGTTTGTCAATTTTATTAATGTTTTCGAAAAACCAACTTCTAGTCTTGTTGATTTTTTCTATTGTCTATTTTCTGTTTCATTTATTTATAATTATTATTTTCAATATATTTTACTGAAATATAATTTATGTACAGTGAAATACACAAAACTAAAGTGACATGAGTCAATGTTTTTTTGTTTTGTTTTGTTTTTTTTGCAGTGTTACCTCCTCTTCCTTCCTACCCCTGGTAACCAACAAAGAATATTTCCTTCCATATATAAACCTTCCCTTGACTTTTTACAATAATGAACTAAAACTGTATTTGTCTTTTTGTGATTGACTTATTTCACTCAGCATAATGTCCTCCAAGTTCATCCATAGTACACGGTGCTTTGCAGAATCATTATTCTTTAGTGTAGCATGGTATTCCATTGTTTGTATGCACCATAGTTTGGTTATCTGTTCTTCTGTTGATGGACACCTAGGTTGTTTCCATCTTTTTGCTATTGTAATAGTGCTGCGA
>NW_006930408.1:2713-4428 GCF_000298275.1 Orycteropus afer afer
GTTCCCTGTTTATAATCTTGTAAGCTTATTTACTTTGGATACTTCCATAACTGGGTTGGTTTTGTGTGTGTTAATGGTCAGTTGTTGTTTGCTGTTACTGGTTCTCTATCCAAATGACTCTTTTTAGCATCTCTTGTAAGGTTGGTCTGGTTTTAACAAATTCCCTTAATTTCTGCTTATCTGGAAATGTCCTAATTTCACCATCATATTTGATGTACACTTTTGCTGTGTATATAATTCTTGGTTGGAATGTTTTTTCTTTCAGGATTTTATATATACCATCCCATTGTCTTCTCGCCTGCATGGTTTCTGCCAAGAAATCTGAGCTTAGTTTTATTGGTTGCCCCTTGTAGGTAACTTTTTTTTTTTCCCATGCTCTCAGGATTCTTTTTTTGTCTTTGGTTTTGATGAGTTTGATGATGATATGTTTTGGTGTTTTTCTTTTGGGGTCTATCCTGTTTGGAGTTGGACTTCTTGAATGGATACATTCTTGTCTTTAATTGTACCAGGGAAATTCTTTTCCCAGAAATCTTCAACAATTTTCTCTGTGGGTTTATTTGTCTCTTCCTGTTCTGAAAATCTGGTTACATGTAAGTTATTCCTTTTGATGTTATCCCACATGCACTTAGTGTTTCTTCATTTTTTTTAATCTCTTTTCTGATTGAACCCTTTCCAAAGAAGTGTTGAGGTATTTGTCTTCAATCTCACTAATTCTGTCTTCCATTGATTCAATTCTACTGCTTTGCCCATTCAATGTGTTATCTGTTTCTGAAAACTTAGTATTAATCTTCTGGACTTCTATCTTTAGATTTTGTATCATTCATTTTGTTATCTTGTTCTTGTATTATCTTCCAAAATTGGTCTAAAGTTTTCTCCGTGTGTTCCTCAATTTTGTCAGTGTCTTCCTTGATCTATCTCTCAATCCGTTGAAGGTACCTATATATATAATTGTTTTGAATTCCTTATTAGGAAGTTCCAATGATGCTACTTCCTCAGGGATATGTTCTGGGTCTGTATCCTGGTCTCTTGTTTCTTCTGCTTTATCTTTCTTCTTTGTGTGAACTGTGATGCTCTGTTGTCTCTGAGACATTGTGATGTTTTTGTGTTTATATTTAATTGGTGATTGTATGTTGGAGTGACTTGCCTATGATTTTTGTTTTCTTTGGATGTTATCTACGTAAGTATGGTATTGTGCTCCTCTATTCACTAGTTGGCAGCACTTATGCACTCACCACTTGTCTCCTTTCTCATTGTCAGGTTCCCATTTGTCCCTGTCATTCTTGGCAAATGGAGCCTATTCTTAGGTCCCTGGAATCCAGATGAGAATGCTGTCACTTTAAAATCCAATATGGCCACCACTTGTAAAGATTCAAAATGGCTGCACCCTCGGTCACTTTACATATCCAAAATGGCAGCTGCTTGGAAACATTCAAAATATCTGCATCTTCAATCACTTTAAATATCTAAAATAGCTGCTGCTTATAAACAATCAAAATAGCTGTGCCCTCCAGAAAGCAGAAAGTCCACAGCTCAGGTTATCTCCCTCCTTGCTGTTTCCCTTCTTAGTCATTGGCCACCAATGCAGTCATCCTTGCAGCCCTTGGTGACCAGGGCTGATCTTTAGGTCAATTGTCAGGTCCCAACACCACTTGGAAATATTCAAGCTGTTGGTCCTGTCAGATTAGCTGACAGTTCGCAGCTCTGACAGTCTCCAT
>NW_006930409.1:0-571 GCF_000298275.1 Orycteropus afer afer
GACAGACTAGGAAGAAGGAAGAGGCCGTCCACTTCTCAAAGAATTGGCCAGGGAAAACCTTATGAATAGCAAAGAAACACTGTTTGATACATTACAGCGCAACTTTATGAATAGTCCGGTTAGGTTAGAAGGCTCTCAAAATAGGACTCGGAAAGAGCTGCATCATCTGAGTAAACCCAGCCCTACTCATATGGATAAGGTGAAGCTTTTGAGACCTCCATTAGCTGATGTGGCACCACTCAAATTGAAGAGAAACAGCTGCAGACATCCATTAATCATCGAAACATGGATTGTACGAAGTATGAATCTAGGAAAATTGGAAGTTGTCCAAAATGAAATGGAAGATATAAAGATTGATATCCTAGGCATTAGTGAGCTGAAATGAACTGGTTTTGGCCATTTTGAATCAGACAACCATGTGATCTACTATGACAGTTTGAAGAGGAATGGTGTGGCACTCATCATCACAAAGGATGTTTCAAGATCTGTCCTTAAGTACAATGCTGTCAGTGATAGGATAATATCCATATGCCTACAAGGAAGACCCATTAATATGACTATTACTCATATT
>NW_006930409.1:4136-5471 GCF_000298275.1 Orycteropus afer afer
ATGATGGGCTCAAGTATAGCAGGGATCGTGGAGCTGGTGTGGGATTGGGCAGTGTTTCGTTCTGCTGTGTATGGGGTCACTATGAGTCAGAAGCAACTCGACGGCACCTAACAAATATAACAACAATCAGTATTTCAGAACAGGAAGAAACAAATCCACAGAGACAAGAGGTGAAGATTTGTTGAAAGACAATTTCCCTGATATGATGAAAGACGAGAATTTATCCATTCAAGAAGTCCAATGAACCCCAAAAAAGATAGACCCCAAAAGAAAATCACTAAGACACATTATCATCAAACTCACCAAAAAGAAAGACAAAGAAAGAATCCTGAAAGCATCATGGGAAAGGGCAACCAATAAGACTAATCTCTCATTTCTCGGCAGAACCCATGTAGGTGAGAAGGCAATGAAATGGTATATATAAAACCCTGAAAGAGGAAAATTTTCAACCAATAATTATATACCCAGCAAAATTGTCCCTCAAATACAATAGTGAAATTAGGACATTTCCAGATAAGCAGAAATTAAGGGAATTTCTTTAAACTAGACCAATCTTACAAGAGATTCTCAAGGGAGTCCTTTGGACAGAGAACCAACAACAGCAAACAACAACCAACCATTAACACACATAATGACACAACCCAGAACCATCCCAGTTATGGAAGTATCCATAGTAAAATAAGCTTACCAGATTGTAAACAGAACCAGAGACATCAATTAGCAAATGAGGACAACTACAAACCAAAAAGAGGGGAAAAATAGTGTAGTTGCAAAATTTCTAAATGGTGAGGAAGTCAAGACAATTGCAGGATAGAATGGGCTGTTCTAAACTTAGGAAGAGAGCTATAAATCACAGGGTAATCTCAAAGAAAAAGGATAAACCCTCACATCAAAATAAAAAGGAGAACAAGCACAGATATTTAGCAAATACTGAAACAAAAGCAACAAAGGAAATGATAACACAATTCATAAACAAAAAGAGCTTAGCACAGAAAATTACATGCAATGAAGAAATAAGAAACACCATGAAAAAAACACATATCAAAAGACAGCAACAAATTCATACTTGTCAATAATTACATTGAATGTAAATGGATTGAATGCACCACTCAAGAGACAGAGAGTTGCAGACTGGTTAAGAAAAATAAGGCTTCAATATGCTGTCTACAAGAGACACACCTTAGAGACAAAGACAAAAAAAGACTAAAAATCAAAGGTTGTAAAAAGATATATTAAGCAAATAGCAATAAAAAAAAGGAGTAGCAATATTAATTTCTGATCAAATTGACTTTAAGACAAAAACCACCATAAGAGTTAAGAAGGGCATTATATAAT
>NW_006930410.1:0-4500 GCF_000298275.1 Orycteropus afer afer
CACCCGGAGGTGACTCGGAAGACGGGCCTTGCACTCTATTTCTGAAAAGCCAGCCACAGAAAACCTTGTGGAGCAGTTCTGACCTACATGGAGCGGCTAGATGTCAAAGACCACTCACCGGGAACCAATCACGGGGTTAGCGATCATAGCCGGCACATTCCCATTTTGGCCACAAGAGGGCAGCAGCGCCCCATCCGTCCCGGGCTGTGCCCAAGCCGGCCTGGCAATGGGCTGGGATCCCTGGGCAATGGCATCTTCTGGCTGAAGAGGGAGGAGGTGCGGGGGCCTGAGGGCTCTGGGCTCTGAGACTGGCCCCCACACTCAGCTTGGCCGCCTCGGTGCCCTGGAGCAAACACCAAAAGGAAAAAGGCTGGCATGGGTTGAGGGGTGGCAGGCTGCGGGGTGGCAGGCTGCGGGGTTTCAGTCCCAGCTCTGTCTTTGCTGTGTGACCTGCGCACGTCCCTGCCCCTCTCTGGGCCTCAGCTGCCCTGTAAAAGGTGATCCAAATCAGGGTTTGCCAATGATAGTCTGCAGTTTTATTCAGTCCGTGCAGTGTTCTTTAAAATATTAATTGGTTGCCAGCATTTCAAACTCAGATTTTATCCCCAAATTCCGATTTCCAGGCTTTCTTGAAAAATTCAGAAAATCCCGCACCACTGGGTGGCCGCTTACTCAGGAGGCTGGCCTTTGAGATTGCTGGGGGCTCCCACCATTGATAGCCTGGCTAACAGGGTGTCTCTGTTGGAAAGGTGTAATGCCTCTGTTGGAAACGTTAAACAATTCAACAGCACCCTAAAATTACGGCAGCAGACAGGGCTTTAGGAGGGTGGTGGGGTGTTGGTCCAGGCTCGTCCTTGGAGTGGCCCAGCAGGTCCCTGAGCTTGAGGCCGCCTTCTGTTGCTGTTAGACCCCCAGGAGACATTTGACAATGTCTGGAGACACTGTTGGTTGATGCCATACTTCCCTTGTGGTGGAGGCATTGACAGTTTTAAAAACTCAAATCTAACTCTGTTCCCTCTTCTGTCCCACAGGGACTTCTCTCTATACTCTCTCCTTCTATTTTTCCCCCTAAGAGAAATGAGGCTGGTTCTGGGTTTATATTTATTATTTTTTTCATGTTTAAAGTTGCAACTCTATTATATACACAAGACTGTATGTAACACGTGTGTTAAACAGTGAGACAGCCCTCAGCCACGTGCTCACCGCACAGGTCAAGAGTTAAGAGTGCCGCTTAGCCCTAGAGGTTCGCACGGTCCTAAATTTTCTGTGAATCATTCCTGTGCTTTTCTTCATAAAAGGAATTCTTTATATACATGGACTAACACTGTAAATGTCCTTTTGTGACTTGCTTGTGTCACTAGCTGTGACGATTCTGATGTAATACTCTGTCACGTTGGTGCCCGTGGCAGTGAACGGCTACGTGTCATTGCTGGGTAGTGTTCAACGGTGGAGATAGTCCACTGATTCATGTCATTGTTGATGGATGTTTGGGTAGTTTCAGTCCAAGGCCTCAGGAGCAGTCCCGCTGTGACATTCTTGTGCCTGTCTCCCAGCGCACACGTGCCAGGCGATCTCTGTGGTCCCTGCCGAGGAGTGGAATTGCCGGATCACAGAGGACTTGCATCGTCAGGTCTTCCAAGTGCGGCCGAAACGTCTTTCAAAGAGGTCAGGCCAGCTTCGTCTTCCGCCGTCAGTGTGTTTGCAAACTCTTGTTATTCCAAATCCTTGCCAGTCCTTGGTTTTGTTAAACTTCTTAACTTTTGTCAAATAGCTAAGTGTAGTGTAATATCTCATTAGGCTTCAGTTTTTTTTTAATAAGATGGTTCTTTTTTTACTATAATTTAAAAAAAAAATTTATTGTGATTTGGGTGAAAGTTTACAAAACAAATTGGCTTTCCACTCAGTGGTTCACATAGAGTTTGTTTTGTGGCACTTGTTAAAATCCCCACAATGGAACATTTCGCTTCCTGCTTTCTCCCCGTGTTTGCCGTCTGTCCTTCTTTCCCGTTCCTTCCTGCCCTCTGAGCTTCATCCTGGGCAAACACTGCCCTTTTGATCTCTTATGGTTGATTGTTCCGAGGAGGGCCACCTCCCCGGTGTTAGTGTCCACCTTACACGCTTGTCTATTGTTTGGCCGAACATGGAGACATGGGTTCCAGGACTTGAGTTCCAGGATGACTAGGGGCCACAGTCTTGGGGGTCTCACTAGTCGCTATCAGACCAGAAAGCCTGGTCATTTTTATTATTTTGAGTTTTGGTCGATATTTTCCTCCCAGCCTATCCAGGACCGCCAATGGTGATCCCTTTCAGCCCAGTCGGCAGGGGCCGCCGGGCACCATGTCGCTCCTCTTGTCTCAAGGCTGGGGTTCCATGGTCCATGAGTCCTCTGGACTACTTCTCTCCTTGCTGCTCTGATTTTGTTCAGTCTTCTTTGCTCTAGACATAGACCAGTAGCTGCGCCTCAGATAGTCACTCACGAGCTTTGCAGACCCCAGTCACTGCTCACCTAAGTGGGACATAGAACATTGTCTTTGTGGACTGTGTTATGTCAGTTGACCCTGATGTCCCCCAAGACTGTCGTCTGGAGCCCCCAGGCCCAGCACCTCAATCCCTCAGGGTGTTTGATGAAGGCCAGGGATAACTCATAACCCTGCCCCCGTGTGAGATGCGATCTCCATGGATATTATACAGCACACAAAGACATCCACAGAAACAGCCTCTGTCGTTTCTCGCTCTTCCCGTTCACCTTCCCACCCATTTCACTGGCGCGTCTGGCTAGGTGTCCACTCATAGACTCTTGTTATTTCTGTTCCTGCAGGATTGTCGGTTACGGGATGGTGGGCGTAACAGTATTTAACTCTTGTGCTCCTGGTCCAAGGTCTTCCTCTGCCTTGATCATTTGTGCTGACCTCCTCCACGTCTGTGATCTGTGTATCATCCGTCCCTTCACCCAAGTTCATACGCATCTACCCTCTGGTTGCCCATTTACCCTCCCTTCCCATCCCGCCCTTGGTAACCTTCCAAGAATGATTCTTTCCGTGTGTAAACCTTTTCTTGACTTTTCATAACCATGGTCTCCTACAATATTTGTCCTTTTGTGATGAACCAGTTTCACTCCACATAATGCCCTCTAGGTTCATCTGTGTTACAAGGTGGTTCACAGATTCATTGTTATTCTTCAAGGTTATATAATGTTCCGTTGTGTATATGTACGATAGTGTGTTTATCCATTCACCCACTGATGGGCACTGAGGTGGCTTCCATTTCTGTGCTATTGTGAATAATGCTTTGATGAACATCGGGGTGCATATATCTGTTTGTATCACAACTTATTTATCCAGGATAGAGACCAAGTGTTGGGACTGTAACTCAATGGCAGAGACTTTGGTTTTGTTGTTGTTACTGTTAGTTACGTGGTATTTCTATTTCCTGCTTTTTAAAGAAGCACCGTCCTGTTTTCCACAGTAGCTGTACCATTTTACAGTCCCACCAGCACCATGTGAGGTCTTTGCACACCCTCAGCAGCATTTGTTGCTTCAAAGGGCATTGATAGTTGATCCAAGTAAAATGAAATCCTTGATGGCTTCAATCTTTTATCCGTTTATCATGGTGTTGCTTATTGGTGTGGTTGTGAGGATTTTACTTTTTTTATATATTGAGGTGTAATCTGTACCGAAGGCTTTGGTCTTCATCAGTGCTTCAAGTCATCCTCACTTTCAGCAGCAAGGTTGTGTCATCTGTTATATTGCAGGTTGTTAATGAGTCTTCCTCCAATCCTGATGCCGGGGTCTTCTTCATACAGTCCAGTTTCTTGGATTATTTGCTCACCATACAGAATGAATAGGTATGGTGAAAGAATATAGTCCTGATACACTCCCTTCCTGGTTTTAAACCACATAGTATACCCTTGTTCTGTGCCAATGATAGCCTCTTGATCTATGTACAGGTTCTGCGTGAGCACAATCAAGTGTCGTGGAATTCCCAGTCTTCACAATGCTATCCATAATCTGTTAGGATCCACACAGTCAAACATCTTTACATAGTCAGTAAGACACAGGTAGACATCTTTCTGGAATCCTCTACTTTCTGCCAAGATCATCTGACATCAGCCATGATATCCCTTGTTGTACGTCCTCTTCTGAATCTGGCTTGAATTTCTGACAGTTCCCTGGAGATGTATTGCTATAGCCATTTTTGAATTATCTTCAGCGAAATTTTACTTGTGTGTGATGTTAATGATATCATTGGATAATTTCTTCACTTTGTCGGATCACCCTTGTTTATAATGGCAGCTATCTGGACCTGTTCCTGTCAGTTGGCTGGGAAGCTCTCTTCCGTGTCTGTCTGCCCTAGCCTGTCCCATGTTGGTAGCTGTCTCCCGTGTCTCTCCGCCCCAGCCCGTCCTGTGTTGGTAGCTGTCTCCTGTGTCCGTCCGCCCCAGCCCATCCTGTGTTGGTAGCTGTCTCCCGTGTCCGTCCACCCTAGCCTGACCTGTGTTGG
>NW_006930411.1:0-4499 GCF_000298275.1 Orycteropus afer afer
CTTCAAGGCTCAGGGGTCCAAGATTATCTTCTGTGTCTGTGTTAATTGGTTTCCCTTTTCTTTGTTGAAGAGGGTCTGTGCAATCCTTCTGCCTAGTCCGCCATCTTGCCCCGCCTCCAATCTAGTTACATTCTTTTGACTACCTAATATAACTTTTCTTCTTTTCACTCTTCAGATTCTACACTATTCTCAGGTTGTTGTTAATAATATTTTGTTAAGCTTTCTTTCTATCACACCTCATTATAATGGAATCTTAGCCTTAATTTACACCACCTGTTCTTAAGTTTGCAACAGTGTGGTGGTTCACATGTTGCTATGAGGCTGGAAGCAATGCCAGCAGTATTTCAAATATCACTAGGGTTACTCCTGATGGATAGGCTTCAGGGTAGCTTCCAGAATAAGACTAGAAGAAAGATCTGACAATCTACTTCTGAAAATTAGCCAGTAAAAACCCTGTGGATCACAATAGAACATTGCCTAGTAAGGTGCTAGAAGATGGACCCCTAAACTGGAAACCATTACACAATGTCAGTAACAATGAACTCAAACATACTGGCAATCATGAGGACAGAGCAAGACTCGGCAGCATTTCATTCTGTTTATACACAAAGTGGTCATGACTCGGAGCCCACTCAAGGGCAACTAACATCTTCCATTCAGTATTATTATTATTTTTTGTTACCCTACTTTGTGGATTTTACTCACATAATGTTGAAAATTATGCACATAGTAGGAAGACAATTGAAAAACACTTTGATTTGTCCCAGTAACAGTGCATTTAGTTAAGGTAAGGATGATGAAGAAACAAATTTAGTAAAAATCTCTATAATTTTGTAAAGATATTTTCATAGGTATAGATCCACTCAACATCAGAATTAATCAATATTAAAAGAAAAACTATTTTACAATAATAATTATGTCTAATCAGCCTAGAGATATACTCCATTAAAATATTACAAGACTGCATAATTGAGTTAGTGATGTTCATATATAATACAAGATAGAAAAACCTCCAAAAATTTTTTGAGAAAACTTATGAGACAAAGATAATTCACATAGTTTATAAGATTATTTCCACTTTTTTTATACAGCTTTTTTTAAAATCAACATCTTTTGATTTACTGGCATTAACACCACTGATATGCATAAAAATATAGAGCAACTCAAGGCATGAGAGTTTGTAAATATTGCTACTTACTCCTTTGACTTAAGATCATTTTGCTAATTTTGGCTGTTTTTCCTACTTTTCATGACTTTTCTCTGAACACTAATGAATTCTGTGTCTCATTGCTGGATTAGTCACAGTGAAAGCCATCTGTTAAAAATGTATTTATTTTGAATAAATTCTTAGTCTGATTTTTCCATAGACAGTTGATCAAGGAGATAGGCTGCTTTATCTTAAATGAGTATCAGAGAATTGTACTATTTACAGTACCTTCATTCTCTTCCATTTTGACTGTCATCTAAGATATAAGTTAATAATTACTCATGGAGAGCAAGTTCATTTGTCATAAGTGCAAAAGCCTGTTCCTATGATTAATAATAAGTTTCCTTGTTATGATGACATTGGTTATTTAACATACTTAGGTATTAGGTGGATTTACATTTCTAAAAGCAAAGGAAATTGTATTTTCCTTTCTTTTGCTCTAAGGAATGACATTGATGGGAAGGAAAAGAGAACTGAGGAGAGCTTAATTCTCATTTAAATTAAAATAAAATCATAAAGATGGATTAAATAACTTTACAATTCTAAAACTATCCTTAAATAAAATATTGGCATTAAAATAAGAAACATTAAACATATATAAAATCCAATGTAATAAATATACAAGTCTGAAAACTCAAACTATACTATCTGCATTTTAACAGGAAGCTGTATTTTTTTATCTGACCCTGTTTTCTGCTCCCTTTAAGCAACTTTTTTTTTCCAGAAATTTAAATTATTTCTTCTGTTATTTATGTCCATAGTTTCTCAAAAAGAATTACTTTTTGAGTTTTAGATATGATTAGACATACCTAAAAACAATTAAATTAGACAATTAAAAAACACTTTGATTTGTCCCCGTAACAATGCATTTAGTTATGTATGCACACACACATACATCCAATATACATATTCATTTTTTCTTCTATTAACATAGGATTATATAATATTTAAAAAATTAATAGTAATAATGTCATGAATATCCAAATATTTTTCATAGCTGTGCAGAATAGTGTACCATGGTTATATTTTCTTTCACACATTTTTAATCTGGAGCTAATAATTGCATTTGGTTTGCTTTTGGAATAATTGCATTAAGTTTCCGTTTATTTAAATATTATGTTTTCACTCTTTCTGAGGAAAAAAAATGGATCTGTTTAAATATTTTCAAATACAATAAGTATGTGATTAGTTCAATTTGTTTTTTTTTTAGAATCAGCTATTCTGGATTCTTCTTGACTTTTACATAAGTCTTCACTGGGCACTTTCTAGACCTGTCATCCTATTGTTGTCACTAATCTTGCCTTAAACATTATCTGAGTGTCTCCATCATCTCTCCTCCTATATTCAGTGCCTCCCTCCCCCTCCCTGTAGAACACTTCTTTCTCTTTTTAGCTTATATCTTTAGACAATAAAGGCTAGAGATAAGCGCATCCCTGGTAGCTTCTGGAAAATTGTTCCTGTGATACGTATTTTTGGAGATTTGCGCATGTCTACAAATGTCTTCATTCAATGTATTGTTTAGATGGTAATAGATTTCCTAATTGGAAGAAATGTCTCCTGTCTTTTAAAGGCTCAATTTTGTTCCTTTTTGGCTGCCTGTGTTGCTATGGAAAAGCCTGATGTCAACTGAATCAGCAATTCTTTCTATAGGATTTATATTATTTTACAATCTGGAAGTTTTTAGGACTTTAATATTATTCCTAGTGTTCAGAAATTTCATATTACTATGCCGCAGTGTGAAAGTGGTATATTCTTTTTGTTTGTTTGTTTCCTTTTTACATTAAAAGAAACACAACATCTAAGTAATTTTCAAATCTTACTCTGTAGCCATCTGGTCCAGAAACTCTCACCACCTCATTCTTTCAACCTTATTGGGATTTAGCCAGTTGTTCCAAAGCATCAACACCTTCCTGAAATAACTTTCTTCTGTACACAGCTTGAATTCCATCATATATTTATAATCCATTTCCATATTTCCTATACTTCCTTGCCTCTCTTTATACCTAATATTCTCACCTGATAAAATACAGATGATAGTAACTCCACTAGTTCATCTTCTGTTTTATCTACCTGTCAATATCTAAATTGTACTAGAAAAATAGCAAAAATTTAAGTTCACAAGCCTTTAATGTGTACTCAAAACAGAACAGAAATCCTGATCTGTTTTTTTCCCAGAAAAGATACTTTTTATTCCTTCTGGTCAAATCTCTTGGTATTGTACTGATTTTTTGTACTGACACTCTGCAAGAAGCTCCTCTCTCAATCTTTGCATTGCATCTTTCAGTGCTGAGAAATTCCCTTCTATTATTTATTTGAGAATTCCACACTTGCTCTTGATGGTTCCCTTTATCCAGTACTCCTATTACCTACTTTTTTTTCAATCTCTTGAATTGATACCTTCTCATATCTTCTCTTCATTTTTTCCTCACTCTTTATTTCTTTTCCAATTACTAGGATATATATTTAACTTTATATTTTTTGCACTACACTCTGTCATATTTTTAATCTTAAAACTTACTTTTATATTTTTTGAGTTTTTGTCTCTTTTACTTTGATAGTCTCTTGTTTCGTGGAAGAAATATATTTTTTCACTGATAATTTTAATATGTTTTATCCTTTTTAAGTTGTACTGAATTTTCTTCTTCCTCTGGGTGTTTTTGTTTGTTTTTGGGCCTGTCTTCATGTTGAAAATAGGTTTTAGAGCTCATGATCACAGATCTTTAATATTGAGAAAAAATGCTAAAAGTAATATTGGAATAAGAAAATGATAGAATGAATCAGTTATTTCTTTAAAAAGTCAACTCAATTAATAAATCATTAGCTAATCAACAAAAAAAGAAAGAAGACTCAAATTAAAAAAAAAAAAAAACAACTAGAAAGTGGAGACATTATGACTGAACTTAAAGAAATTGATAAGACTGTGAGAAAATAACCAAGGCAACTGTATGCTAATAAATGAGATAATGCAGATGAAATTATCAAATTCCTGTTGTTAGATGCCTTTGAGTTGTTTTGAAATCACAGTGACCCCATGTACAACAGAACAATATGTGTCCTGGTCTCCTTCCAGCCTCACCATTATTGGTATGCTTGAGCCTATCATTGCAGCCATTTTCTCAATACATTTGGTAAGGGTCTTCTCCTTTTTTACTAACCTTCTATTTTACCAAGCATATCTTTCTCCAAAAAATGGTTCCTGGAGGCGGGGCAAGATGGCGGACTAGGCAGAAGGATTGCACAGACCCTCTTCAACAAAGAAAAGGGAAACCAATTAACACAGACACAGAAGATA
>NW_006930412.1:0-491 GCF_000298275.1 Orycteropus afer afer
ATGACTCGACGGCACTTAACAACAACAACAACAACAACTAAATCTACAGATAGAAATCCAGATTAACACTAAACTGTCAGAAATAGATAACACATTGGATGGGCAAAGGAGTAGAATTGATGCAATGGAAGACAGAATTAATGAGATTGAAGACAAATACTTGAATGCTTCTTTGGAAAGGGATCAATCAGAAAAAAAATATTTAAAAAAAAACTTAAAAAAGCCTAAGACTCATGTGGGATACCATCAAAAGGAATAACCTACATGTCATTGGAATCCAGAAGAGGAAGAGAAAAATAAAACCACTGAGAAAATTGCCCAAGATTTTTTGGAGGAGAACTTCCCTGAAATGATGAAAGAGGAGAATATATCCATTCAGGAAGTCCAACAATCCACAAACAGGATAGACTCCAAAAGAAAATCACCAAGACACATCATCATCAAACTCATCAAAATCAAAGACAAAGACAGAATCCTGAAAGCAGCACGGG
>NW_006930412.1:1714-2551 GCF_000298275.1 Orycteropus afer afer
GAAGGACATTATATAATGATTAAAGGATCAATTGAACATGAAGATATAACCATAATAAATATCTATGGACCCAATGAAAGAGCCCCAGAATATATAAACCAGACATTAAAAGAGTTGAAAAGCCAAATAGATGACTCCACAATCATAGTAGGAGACTTTAATATACCACTTTCTTTGAAAGATAGAACTGCAAAGAAACTCAGCAAAGATACAGAAGAACTAAACAATACAATCCACCAACTTGGCCTTATCTACAGAGCACTTCACCCAACAACAGCACAATATACACTCTTCTCCAGTGCACATGGAATTTTTTCCATGATAGACCATATGTTAGGCCATAAAGGAAGCCTACACACATTTAAAAACAATGAAATACTGCAAAGCATCTTCTCAGATCATAATGCTATCAAGTTAGAAATTAACAATAGGAAGATCAACAGAAAACTAGTAAACACATGGAAACTAAACAACACCCTTCTTGAGAAAGACTGGACAAGAGAAGAAATACAAATAGAAATTCAACAATTCCTTGAATTAAATGAGAATGAAAACAAAACATACCAAAATCTTTGGGACACAGCAAAAGCAGTGATCAGAGGCCAATTTATAGCAATAACTGCACACATCAAAAAAGAAGAGCCAAAATCAACACATTACAACAACACCTCCAACAAGCAGAGAAAGAACAGCAAAAAAACCTATGATCCCCAGAAGAAAGGAAATAATCAAGATTTGAGCAGAAGTCAATGAAACACAAAACAGAAGGGCAATAGAAAAAATCAACAAGACCAGAAGTTGGTTTTTTGAAAAGATCAATAAAATTGACAAACCACT
>NW_006930412.1:4972-5543 GCF_000298275.1 Orycteropus afer afer
TCTAGAGAGACAAAATCATAAAGATGGGCTTCCGAGATTGGTTCTCCAGTTTGATTAATTTTGATGACACTAGCGATTCTGCCTCTGCTAGTAATGCGAGCCCTACTAATCCGTGGTGTGAGGTGGCAAAATTAATACACAAAATAGCACCACCAATAGATCAAGTACTTGTGATCAGATATTTGATACTTTTCTGCAATTTTATCAGAATGAGGAGTATAGGGAAGCTGGTTGGTTGGTCCTACTTACACTGGATAAATTGGTGAAAGAGTGAGATGGGCTCAAAGCTGCTAAGTCTTGGCTTAAACTCCGCATGAACAACCTCAGTGCTTTCAGCTGTCCTCTGAAAGAAAGCCTTATAGCTTCTACTACCATGGCTGACATAGCTGAAACCCAAATCCAGAGTCTTATAGTAAGAGTGGCTGATTTACATTGCCAGCTCAATTGCCAACCCAGAACGGTGTCTGCCGTTAAAGTGAGGGTATTGATTGGAAAAAAAAAAATGGGATCCTGTAACCTGGAATGGGGAGATATAGACAGATGATCAGGAAGATCAGGATATGGAGCCTGT
>NW_006930413.1:0-1209 GCF_000298275.1 Orycteropus afer afer
AGAGCAGTCAGCAGTGGCAGTCAGGCACCATCTAGTTCTGCCAGTCTCAGGGTTCTGAGGTCTGGGGTTCACATGGGCCATTAGTCCTTTGGACTAATTTTTTTTTTCCTTGTGTGCTTGATTTTCTTCACTCTTCTTGTCTCTGGATGGGGAGACACCAATAGTTACACCTTAGATGGCTGCTCACAAGCTTTTTTTTTTTTGAGTCCCTTTACTATTGACCATAGTGCCTAAAGCACTTGACGCTAACCAGAAGGCTGACAGTTCAAACCCACCAGCCACTCCTCGGAAGGAAGATGGGGCAAACTACTTCCATAGTGATACTGCCTCGGAAGCCCAAGGAGGGGTCACTATGAGTCAGGTCCGACTCAACGACACAGGACAACAACAACAACAACTATTGACTGACAGCAGGTCATAGGGGAGTAATCCTGGTGTTAGGGATCCCCTAGAATCCAGGAAAATCATAAATGCACAAGATTTGTTTCTTCATTTGACTCCTCTCTTCCCTCTTAGTCCCCTCCCCAACCTTTTATTTTAATTGTGATATGGGTGAAAGTTCACAGAGCAAATTCATTTATCACACAGCAGCTCATATACATTTGGCTTTAAGACATTGATTGCAACCTCCATAACGTAAAGTTCTCTTCCCACTTCTTCCTTGTGGTCACCTTTTCTCTGTGTCCTTCCGTCTTATGCATTCCCGCCCTCTGAGCTTTCTCCTTGTGCAAATACTACTCTTCTGATCTTCCGTGGTTGATTGTTCTAAGGAATGTACCGAAGCCAAAAGCCAAACCAAACTCACTGCCTTCAACTTGATCCCGACTCATAGTGACCCCTCCTTGGGTTTCCGTGTGGTATCTCTACGGAAGTACACTGCCCAGTCTTCCTTCCAAGGAGTGGCTGGTGAGTTTGAACCACCAGCCTTCTGGTCATCAGTCAAATGCCTTAGGTACTATGTCATCAGCTCTCAGGAGTGTACCTGTTGTTGTTATGTGCCGTCGAGTTGGATCTGACTCATAACGACCTCTCCTTGGGTTTCCGAGGCAATATTACTACGGATGTAGATTGCCCAAACTTCCTTCTGAGGAGGGAGTGTCCCTACCTAGTATATATGTTCACCTTATATACCTGTCTATTGTTTGGCTGGAAGCCTTGGGAGTGAGTTCAATTCTAGGCCAAAAGGGTGACTAAGGGCTGCTATAGTCT
>NW_006930413.1:1569-2316 GCF_000298275.1 Orycteropus afer afer
TCTTGGCTGTCCTTTCACACTGAAGAATGAAGCACTAAAAAGCAAAATTTGATTCACAATCAGAGTTTGTCCTCTGATGGACTGTAAAGACGCTCTGGCAGGAACCTCACAACTGGTTTGAGGCACTACTGCTATAAGCATCAGTACATATTTTCTCTACATAGGAATTCTTCCTTTCTCTGCCCAGAAGATACACAGCACTGTAGGAGTCCTGTAAGAGTTGCGTGAGTGAACAGAGTAGTTGTGAGTGGAGAAAAGGTTATCAGGCAGAGAATTTTCACTTTTCATTATGTAGACATTATCTTACTCCTCTTTTTAGCACACACCCACACACTTAGATATGTCATTAGATATATGTGATGGCCCTGAGCTCATGTTGCTGGTTCAGTTCTCCACAAAAAGACCCCTAGTCTTCTGCCAGAGTGAGAGAGAAATGATGGGGGTAGGGGGTAAGTGGTGTCTGGAAGCAAGAGGAGTGAAGGAACTGGCCTAGGAAGATAGTTGTCTTGCAAACAGATTTTCAACAAAACCTCTTGTTTTCACCACCACACACCTTGTGTAGGTACCTGTTGTTGTTGTTGTTAGATGCAATCGAGTTGAATCCAACTCATAGCAACACTATGGAGAACAAAACAAAACCCTTCCCAGCCCAGCTCCTTCCTCATAATTGTTGCTACGTTTGAACCAATTGTTGCTGCCACTGTATGGCTCCATCTCATTGAGGATATATCTTTTTTTTCATTGACC
>NW_006930413.1:4181-5233 GCF_000298275.1 Orycteropus afer afer
GGTCCAGTTGTGAGGATTTTTATTTTCTTTATGTTGAGCTTTAATCCACACTGAAGGCTGTAGTCTTTGACTTTCATCAGTAAATGCTTCAAGTCTCTTCACTTTCAGCAAGCAAGGTTATATCCTCTGCATATCACAGATTATTAATGAGTCTTCCTATTCCAATTTTGAGGCCACATTTTTCTGCATATACTTCAGCTCCTTGGATTATTTGTTTAGCATACACATTGAATAAATATGGTGAATGGATACAACCCTGACACACACCCTCCCATGCAGTATCCCCTTGTTCTGTTCAAACAGTTGCCTCTTGGTCTATGTACAGGTTCTACATGAGCACAATGCAGTCTTTTGGAAGTCTCATTCTTCATAATTTTATCCATAATGTTTTATTATCCACACAGTCAAAGGCCTTTGGATAGTCAAGAAAATGACTAATAAACATCTTTCTAGTATTCTCTGCTTTCAGCCAAGATCCATCTGATGTCACCCTCTTCTGAACCCAGCTTGAATTTCTGGCAGTTCCCTGTAGATGTACTGCTGCAACCATTTTTGAGTTATCTTCAGCAAAATTTTACTTGTGTGTGATAGTAATGATATTGTTCAATTATTTCCACATTTCATTGCATCATCTTACTTTGGAATAGGCACAAATATGGATCTCTAGCAGTTGGTTGGACAAGTAGCTGTCTTCCAAATTTCTTGGTATAGATGAGTGAGCACTTCGAGCAGTGCATCCATTTGTTGAAACATCACAAGGGCTGTTCCATCAATTCCTGAAAACTTATTTTCACCAATGCCCTCAGTGCAGCTTAGACTTCTTCTTTCAATACCATTGGTTTGATCATAATGCTACCTCCTGAAATGGTCGAATGTTGGCCAATATTTTTAGTGCAGTGACTTTTTGTGTTCCTTCCATCTTCTTTTGATGCTTCCTGCATTGTTCAATAATTTTCCCATGTTGTTGTTGTTGTTATGTGCCGTCGAGTCGGACCCAACTCATAGCGACCCCTCCTTGGGTTTCCGAGGCAGTATCACTACGGAAGTAGGAT
>NW_006930414.1:0-702 GCF_000298275.1 Orycteropus afer afer
TAGCAGTCAAGTGCCTTAGCCACTATGCTACCAGAGCTCCCCAGGGACTCTATAGATAGCAAAAAAGGCTGTAGCTCCTCCCACCAAGAGGTGGAGTCTATTTCCTTATCATTTGAATCTGGGCTGGCTTTGTGGCTTGCTCTGAACAATAGAATGCACCAGAGATGGTGCTATCCTGGTTTGGAACTTAGGCCTCCTATGGCCTTGCAGCTTCTTCTCTTGCTGCTCTTAACCATCATTTGTATAAACCCAAGCTAGCCTGAAAGTTAGAAAATTAAAAGGGAAGAACACACTTAGCATTTCTCAAGCTGAAAGAACTGAAGAAAAAATTCAACCTCGGGTTGCAATATTGAAGGATTCTATGGTCAAAATATTGAACAATGCAGGAAGCATCAAAAGAAGATGGAAGGAATACACAGAGTCACTGTACAAAAAAGAATTGGTTGATGTTCATCTATTTCAGGAGGTGGCATATAATCAAGAACCGATGTTATTGAAGGAAGAAGTCAAAGCTGCATTGAAGGAATTGGTGAAAAACAAGCCTCCAGGAATTGACAGAATACCCATTGAGATGTTTCAACAAACAGATACAGCACTAGAGGTGCTTACCAATTTATGTCAAGAAATTTGGAAGACAGTTACTTGGCCAACTGACTGGAAGAGATCCGAGGAGAGGTGATTCCACAGAATGTGAAAATTATT
>NW_006930414.1:1732-4411 GCF_000298275.1 Orycteropus afer afer
CTTTTCAAAATACCAACTTCTAGTCTTGTTGATTTTTCTATTGTCTTTCTATTTTCTGTTTCATTGATTTGTGCTCAAATCTTGATTATTTCCTTTCTTCTGGTGACTGTAGGTTTTTCTTGCTGTTCTTTTTCTAATTGTTGGATATGTTGATTTAAAGTGTTGATTTTGGCTCTTTCTTCTTTCTTGATGTGTGCATTTATTGCTATCAATTGGCCTCTGATCACTGTTTTTGCTGTGTCCCAAAGATTTTGAGAGTGGTTCTAGAGAAACAAAATCATAAGGATGAGTTTTCTAAATTGATTCTTAATTCTGATTAGTTGTAAAGACACTGAAGACTCTGCCTCCATTTGTAAAGAGTTTGCTGCTAATCCCTGGTGTGAGGTGGCAATATTAATATACAAAATAGATCACCACCAATGATAGATTAAGTGTTGAAGTGAGACTGGCATGTTTGATACTTTCCTGCAGTTTTCTCAGAATGACAAGTATAGTGAAGCTGGTTGTTGATCCTGCTTAAACTAGACAAAGTGGTGAAGAGCAAGATGAACTCAGGGCTTCAGAGTCACAGCTCAAGTACAGCATAAAAGACCTCAATGTTTCCACTTGTGCCCTGAAAGAATGTCTTAGTTCTTATAGTAACAGAGCTGATAGTGCCTAAAACCAAACCCAGAGTCTTATAAGAGTGGCTGAATTACAGTGCCAATTGAATTGCCAACCCAGAATGGTGTCTGAAGTCAAAGTGAGGGCACTGATTGGGAAGAAACAAGATCCTGAAGTTTGGGATGGGATAGATGAGTGGATAATCAGGAAGCTGGGCACATTGAGCCCCTAAATTCTGTTGAATCACTCCTGTCAGTAGAACCAGCCTTCTTACCCCCTTCTGATGAGACTAACCCAGCTGTGCCTGCTGAGTCATTGTCTGAAATAGTACTTGGGGTGGCACCTGGGGCATTTTCTGGGGCATTTCCTGAGGCAAGTGCCTTAAAATACATTGCTGAATGTTCCCAGGAACCACCCCCACCGCCCATTGTTGCTTGTAGACCTATACCTAGACTTAAGTCCCAGTGAGTCCTAAAAGGTGAAGTACAAAATGTAACCAAGAAAGAGGTACACTACACTCCAAAAGAACTACTTGATTTTTCTAATATGTGCAAGCAGAAACCTGGAGAGTATGTGTGGGAATGGCTATTAAGGGTGTGGGATAATAGTGCAAGGAACATAATGTTGAATCAGTCTGAGTTTATCTATTTGGGCTCACTAAGCACAGATTCTTCATTCAGTGTTTCAGCTCAAGAGGTTAGGAAAGGATCCAAGAGTTTATTTGGTTGGTTTACTGAAGCATGGATGATGTGGTAGCCTATACTAAGTCAAGCTGAAGTACCAGAACTGCCTTGGTATACTGTAGAAGGAGGTATCCAAAGCCTTAGGGATATTGGTATACTAGAGTGGAAATATCAGATAAGATCCATAGACCCACACATGGAGTGTCCAGAGGACACACCTTTTACCACACAATGAGGAGCAAATTTGTGAAGGGAGTTCCAGCATCCTTGAAGACTGCTATTGTGATTGCTATTTTGTGTAAGGCAGATCTGACAGTGGGAGCTCTGGTAGTGTAGTGGTTAAGGCACTTGACTGCTAACCAGAAGGCTGGCGGTTCAAACCCACCAGCCACTCCTCGGAAGGAAGGTGGGGCAATCTACTTCCGTAATGATACCACCTCAGAAACCCAAGGAGGGGTCGCTATGAGTCGGGTCTGACTCGATGGCACATAACAACAACAACAACACTAAATATTTACTCGATTTGTACAAAGGGAATAATTCTAGGTCAAGTGAACAGCAGTCTAACTTGAATTATCAGAATGGAGAATTATGGTGACCTCAATTAATTCCCAGACTTGAGCCAATTTACAGACCCACAACCCCCTGAATGAAGGGGAGGCCAGGTACCCTTGAAGCAGGATCTCATTACATTGCCAAAATTTATACTGTTAATCTTTCTTTCAGCCTTCACCAAAGGGATCTATGGTCTTTTACAAGAGTGACTGTTCTTTGGGGAAAAGGAAATAATCAGACTTTTCAGGGATTACTGAATACTGGCTCTGAATTGACACTAATTCCACGAGACCCAAAATGTCACTGTGGCTCCCTAGACAGAGTGGGGGCATGTGGAGGTCAAGTTATTGATGGAGTCTTAACTCAGGTTTCTCTCACAGTGGGTCCAGTGGGTCTCTGAACCCATCCTGTAGTGATTTACCTAGTTCCAGACTCATAATTAGAAGAGGCATACTCAGCAACTGGCAGAACTCCCACACTGGATCCCTGACATGTGAAGTAAGGACTACTATGGTAGAAAAAGCCAAATGGAAGCCATTAGAACTGCCCCTGCCTAGGAAAACAGTAAACCAAAAGCAATATCACTTTCCTGGAGGGATTGAAGAGATTAGTACCACCATCAAGGACTTGAAGGATGTAAGGGTGATGATTTCCACCATGTTGTTGTTGTTGTTATTAAGTGCCGTCGAGTCGTTTCCGACTCATAGTGACCCCATGCACAGCAGAACGAAACACTGCCTGATCCCGTGCCAGCCCCACAATCCCTGCTATACTTGAGCCCATCATTGCAGCCACTGTATCAATCCATCTCGTTGAAGGCCTCCCCCTCTTTCGTCGA
>NW_006930415.1:0-1160 GCF_000298275.1 Orycteropus afer afer
ATTAAGAGAATTTGTTAAAACCAGACCAACCTTGCAAGAGATACTAAAGGAAGTACTTTAGATAGAGAACCAACAACAGCAAACAACAACTGACCATTAATTCACATGATAACATAATGCAGAAACCAATCCAGTTATGGAAGTATCCAAAGTAAATAAGCCTACAAGATTGTAAACAGGGAGCCAGAGACATCAATTGACAAATGAATACAACTACAAACCAAAAAGAGGGAAAAAATTGTGTACTTACTGAACTTCTAAATGGTAGGGAAGTCAAGACAACTGCAAGATAGAATGGACTGTTCTAAACTTGGGAAGAAAATTATAAATCACAGGGCAACCTCAAAGAAAAATGATAAACCTTCTTATCACAATGAAAAATAGGACAAGCACAAATATTTAGCTAATAATAAAACAACAGCAATGAAGGAAGTGATAGCATGATTCATAAACAAAATGAGCTTAGCATAGAAAATTATATGGAACAAAAACACAGCAACACCGTGAGAAAGCACAAATAACAAAATGACAGCAACAAATCCATACCTTTAATAATTACACTGAATGCCAATGGATTAAGAGCACCACTCAAGAGATGGAGAGTTGCAGACTGGATAAGAAAACATAACCCAACAATATGTTGTCTACAAGAGAAACATCTTAGAGAGAAAGAAAAATAGACTAAAACTCAAAGGTTGGAAAAAACCCATCAAGCAAATGGGAACAACAAAAGAACAGGAATGGCAATGTTAATTTCTGATGAAATTGACTTTAAGACCAAAACCACCATAAGAGACATTGAAGAGCATAATAAAATGATTAAAGGATAGATTGACAAGAGGACGTAACCATAATAAATATCTATGCACCCAATGAAAGAGCCCAAAATACATAAACCAGACTCTAACAGAACTGAAAAGACAAATAGATGACCCCACAGTTATAGTAGGAGACTTGAATACACCACTTTCAATCACAGATAGAACAACTGGAATGAAACTCAACAAAGAAAAAAATCTCAGGCCCAGATAGTTTCACTGGTGAATTCTACCGAATAAACAGAGAAGAACTGACACCAATCCTACACAAACTATTCCAGAACATAGAAAAGGATGGAATCCTCCCTAACTCATTTTATGAAGCAAGCATAACCTTGATAC
>NW_006930415.1:1970-2558 GCF_000298275.1 Orycteropus afer afer
AACTATTTAAGAGGGTTGAGAGAATAGTGGCTGGATACAAGATCAACATACAAAAATCAGTTGGATTCCTTTACACCAGACCAGCAAAGAGATTGCTGAAAAGAAAATAGGAAATCAATACCATTTACAATAGCTACCAAAAATTAAAAAATTTTTGGAGAGGATAAATCTCACCAGGGACACAAAAGACCTGTACAAAGACTACAAATCACTACTCCAAGAAACTGTAAGAGATCTACATAAATGGAAGAACATGCCATGCTTGTGGATAGCAAGACTGAACATTGTAAAAATGTCAATACTATCCAAAGCAATCTGTACATTCAATGCAATCCCAATCCAGATCCTATCAATATTCTTTAAGAATAGGAAAAAAAAATCACAATGGCACATAACAACAACAACAACAATAATTTATATGGAAAGGAAAGAGACCTCGAATAAGAAAACACATATTGAAGAACAAAGTAGGAGGTCTCACACTTTCAGATCTCAAAATCTACTATATAGCCACAGTAGTGAAAAAAGCCTGGTTCTGGATGGATGGACACATGGACCAGTGGAACAGAATTGAGAACCCAGAAATAG
>NW_006930415.1:4868-5625 GCF_000298275.1 Orycteropus afer afer
AAAGAAAAACAAAAAGATGATTTTGTTAACATTTTTCTAAGTTTACCCACAGATTCATGAAGAGCAAGTCACACAAAATTATCCTTATTTCCCTTTTTAGTAGGGCTTCTGTGACTGGCAGACCAGAGAAAATGCTGGAGGCATATTTATTTGACCTTCAGCAGGGTATCTGACAAAGCCTGTCTCAAAATCCTTAATAGGAAAAGATAGCAGAATATGGATTGGGTGCTAGTGGAGTTAGATTTATGTGTGTTTGAGATATCTTACAAGATGGTGGTGATTGATGAAGTGGGATGAATTTAGAACTTCAGTGGCATTCTGTGGTGACTCTTATTCAAGATTTTTAATTATTTGGAAGAAAATGTTGAAGGTTGGCTTACCAGTTTTTATTGTGTTAAATATATATGTATGTGTGTGCATCTATCTATCTATCTATATACACACAGAGATATAAACAAAACATTTTCCATTTCAACATTTTTCACATGCACAATTCAGTGACATTACTTAGATTTATCATGTTGTATAAGCATCAGCACTGTCCATTTCCATATTTTCCCATCACCCTTAATAGAAGCTCATTTAGTTAATGACTCATTCTTTCTGCCTCCATTCCGTCCCTCGCAACAACTGAAAACCTTTGGTTCCTATATATTTGCATTACACACAAGTGGGATCACACAATATTTGTCCTTTTGTGACTAAATCACTCAGCAATTAGGTTTTCACGGTTCATCCATGTTGTTCCAAGTATCAG
>NW_006930416.1:0-528 GCF_000298275.1 Orycteropus afer afer
TAATCACACAGGAACAGTAACCAAAAAAAGAAAAAAGGGAAAAAGAAGAAGAAAAAACAAGAAAACCTGCAATATCTGGGGATAGGTCACTAAGAAAAAAAAAAAAGTAGAGAAGGAGAATAATAAATGAAAAAAAAAAAGGGAGAAAAATGCAAAAAGAAAATCAAGGAACAGGGTTAACCATGAGAAAAAAGGGGGCAAAGAAAAAAAAAACACACCTTAAATTAAAAAAAAAAAATTAAAACGAGGCACAGGGAAAAGAAAAAATGCTGAAAACTAGGACCTGGGAAGGGGAAGATTAAGAATAATAATAAAAAGGACAAAAGTATTAATAATGTTAGTTATTTTAAAACAGACAAATACAAGCAAACTAATCACCAGAAAAAAAGAAGGCGAAAAAGAAAAAAATAAAAATAAAAAAGAGAAAAAAAGAAATCAGTGGAGGACAGGGCAAGGCCCCCAGGCTCCATCTGAGCACACAGACTCTGACGGAGTTCCTGTGGGCCCAGAAGGTAGGTGGGAGTGGGG
>NW_006930416.1:2068-2920 GCF_000298275.1 Orycteropus afer afer
TTTTTTTTAATAGTTTTCTTTGTACAGGTCTTTTGTGTCTCTGGTAAGATTTATTCTCAAGTATTTTATTTTTTTTGGTGGCTATAGTAAATGATATTGATTTCCTTATTTCTTTTTCAGCAATCTCTTTGCTGGTGTAGAGGAATCCAGCTGATTTTTGGATGTTGATCTTGTATCCCACCATGATGCTAAATCTCTCAGTTCCAGTAGATTTTTGACTGAGTCTCTTGGGTCTTCTAGGTATAGGATCATCTCATCAGCAAATAGGGATAGTTTGACTTCTTCCTTACCAATTTGGATGCCTTTGATTTCCCCTTCTTGCCTTATGGTCCTGGCTAGGACTTCAGTATGTTGTTGAATAGAAGTGGTGATAGCGGACATCCTTGTCCTGTTCCTGTTTGCAAGAGGAATGGTTTCAGTCTCTCTCCATTGACTCTAATGTCGGCTGTTGGTTTTGCATAGATGCCCTTTATTATATTGAAGAATGTACCTTCTATTCCTATTTTGCTGAGAGTTTTTATCAAGAATGGGTGCTGGATTTTATCAAATGCCTTTTCTGCATCAATTGGTGGTTGATTGTTTTTCTAATGTTGAACCATCCTTGCATATCTGATATGACCCCCACTTGGTCAAAATGAATGATTTTCTTGATATATTGTTGGAGTCTGTTGGCTAGGATTTTGTTGAAGATTTTTGTATCTATATTCATGAGGGATATTGGTCTGTAGTTTTTCTTCTGAGTGTTGTCTTTGCATGTTTTTAGTATCAAGGTTATGCTTGCTTCATAAAATGAGTTAGGGAGGATTCCATCCTTTTCTATGTTTTGGAATAGTTTGAGCAGGAATGGTGTCA
>NW_006930416.1:3585-4082 GCF_000298275.1 Orycteropus afer afer
CCTATTGTTGATTTCTAATTTGATAGCATTATGATCTGAGAAAATGCTTTGCAGTATTTCAATGTTATTAAATTTATTAAGGCTTGCTTTATGGCCTAATGTATGTTCTATCATGGAAAATGTTTCATGTGCATTGGAAAAGAGTGTATATTGTGGTGTTGTTGGGTGAAATTCTCTGTAGGTATATAAGGTCAATTTGGTGGATTGTATTTTTTAGCTCTTCTGCATCTTTGTTGAGTTTCTTTTCAGTTGTTCTATCTTTCGTTGAAAGTGGTGTATTAAGTCTCCCACTATGACTGTGGAGTCATCTTTTGAATTTTCTACTCTTTTATAAAAAAATATGATTTATGTATTTTGGGGCTCTTTCATTGGGTCCATAGATATTTATTATGGTTATATCTTCATGTTCAATTTCTTTTAATCATTATATAATGTCCTTCCTTGTCTCGTAGGGTGGTTTTTGTCTTAAAGTCAATTTGATCAGAAATTAATATTGC
>NW_006930417.1:0-1057 GCF_000298275.1 Orycteropus afer afer
AAATGGATATCCAGTTTTGCCAGCACCATTTGTAAAAGAGAACATCTCTTCCCCATGTAATGGATTTCAGCCCTTTATAAAAAATCAGCTGACCATAGGTTGGTGGATCTATTTCTGGGTTCTCAATTCTGTACCACTGGTCTATGTTTTTGTCCTTCTACCAATACCAGGGAGTTTTGACTACTGTGGCTGTATAGTAGGTTTTGAGATCTGGGAGTATGAGACCTTCTTCTTTATTCTTCTTCTCCAATAGTGCTTTGCTTATCTGAGGTCTCTTTCCTTTACATATAAAATTAGTGATTGTTTTTTTCTATATCCTTAAAGAATTTTTTTTAAAGAATGTTGATGGGACGTGGACTGGGATTGCATTGAATATACAGATTGCTTTGGATTTGTTGTTGTTGTTGTTAGGTGCTGTTGAGTCATTTCCGACTCATAGCGACCCCATGCACAGCAGAATGAAACATTGCCCGATCCCGCGCCAGTTCCATGATCCCTGCTATACTTGAGTCCATCATTGCAGCCACCATGTCAATCCATCTTGTTGAAGGCCTTCCCCTCTTTTGTCGACCCTACACCCTACCAAGTATGACACTCTTCTCCAGGGAATGGTCCCTTCTGACAACATGACCAAAGTAGATGAGATGAAGTCTGGACATTCTCGCTTCTAAGGAGCATTTCGGGTGCACTTCCTCCAGGACAGATCTGTTAGTTCTTTTAGCAGTCCATGGTACTTTCAGTGTTCTTTGCTGGCACCACAACTCAAAAGCATTAACTCTTCTTCAGTCTTCCTTATTCATTGTCCAGCTCTCACATGCATACGAGGTGATTGGAAATATCATGGCTTGTGTCAGGTACACCTCAGTCCTGAAGGAGACATCCTTGCTCCTCAGCACTTGAAACAGTTCCCTTGTGGTGGACCTTCCCAGTGCTACACATCGTCTAATGTCCTGACTGCTGCTTCCATTGGCATAGATTGTAGAACCAAGCAACGTGAATTCTTTGACAACCTCAATCTTCTCTCCATTTATTGTGATGCTGTTCATTGGTCCAATTG
>NW_006930417.1:2952-4084 GCF_000298275.1 Orycteropus afer afer
ATAATGCCCAGCCTCCTGCTGGATTTGAAACACCAGTGGCTCAGCCTCAAAACTCACATCAACACGTCACCACAGTAGGACAAACTGACAGACAAGTTTGTCTCCCTGTTGGAAACCTCTCCTACCACCCTTACCTGGGTCCCTGTGGCTGACTGCCATTGCTTTGGATAGTACTGACATTTTCACAGTGTTCAGTCTTCCTATCCACGAGCATGGGATGTTCTTCCATTTATGCAGATTTCTTATGGTTTCTTGAAGTAGTGCTTTGTAGTTTTCTTTGTACAGGTCTTTTGTGTCCCTAGTGAGATTTATTCCCAAGTATTTTATTTTTTTGGTAGCTATTGTGAATGGTATTGATTTCCTTATTTCTTTTCCAGCCATCTCTTTGCTGGTTTAGAGGAATCCAACTGTTTTTGTATGATGATTTTGTATCCCACCACTAAAGCTAAATCTCTCAATTAGTTATAGTTTTTTCACTGAGTCTTTTGGGTTTTCTAGGTATAGGATTATATTAGCAAATAGTTATAGTTTTACTTCTTCTTTACCAATTTGGATGCCTTTGATTTTCCTGATGCCACATTTTTCTTCATATAGTCCACCTTCTCAGATTATTTGCTCAGCACACAGATTGAATATGCATGGTGAAAGGATATAACCCTCACACATGCCCTTCCTGATTTTAGAGCATGCAGTATTCCCTTGTGGTTGAATGACAGCCTCTTTCTTGGTCTATGTACAGGTTCCTCATAAGCACAATTAAATGCTCTGGAATTCCCATTCTTCACAATATTATTCCTAATTTGTTATGATCCACACAGTTGAGTGCCTTTGCATAGTCAATAAAACACAGGTAAACATCTTTCTGATACTCTTTGCTTTCAGCTAAGATCCATCTGATATCAACACTGATATCCCTCATTCACGTCCTCTTCTGAATGCAGCTTGCTTTTCTGGATATTCCTTGTCAATAATACTTCTGCAACTGTTTTTGAATTATCTTCAGCAAAAGGTTACTTGTGGAGTTCCAGTAAGATGGCGGACTAGGCAGAAGGACTGCACAGACCCTCTTCAACAAAGAAAAGGGAAACCAATTAACACAGACACAGAAGATAATGTTGGACCCCTGAGCCTT
>NW_006930418.1:0-891 GCF_000298275.1 Orycteropus afer afer
ATTCCAGAACAGGAGAGACAAATAAAACCACAGATAAAATTGTCAAAGATTTGTTGGAAGAGAATTTTCCTGGTATGATGAAAAATGAGAATATATCCATTCAAGAAATCCAATGAACCTCAAACAGGATATACCCCAAAAGAAAATCACCAAGACATGTCATCATCAAACTCACAAAAACCAAAGATAATGAGAGAATCCTGAAAGCAGCTTGGTAAAAACACAAAATTATCTACAAGGGGTAACCAATAAGACTAAGCTTAGATTTCTTGGCAGAAACCATTCAGGCAAGAAGACAATGAGATGGTATATACAAAACCCTGAAAGAAAAATTTTCAAGCAAGAATTATGTACCCAGCAAAATTGTCCCTCAGATATGATGGTGCAATTAGGACATTTCCAGATAAGCAGAAATAAAGTGAATTTGCTAAGACCAGACCAACTTTACAAGAGATGGTAAAGGGAATCTGTTGGACAGAGAAGCAGCAACAGCAAACAACAACTGACCATTAACACATATGGTGACACAACCCAGAAACTAAGCCAGCTACGGAAGTATCCAAAGCAAATAAGCCTACAAGATTGTAAACAAGAAACCAGAGATATCAATTGACAAATGAGGACAACTACAAACCAAAAAGAGGAAAAATTTTATAGTTACAGAACTTCTAATGGTGGGAAATCAAGACAACTGAAAGCTAGAATGGAGTGTTCTAAACATGGGAAGAAAACTATAAATCACAAGGTAACCTCAAAGAAAAATGATAAAACTTCACATGAAAATAAAAAAGAGGACCAGCACAAATATTTAGCAAATACTAAAACAATAGCAACGAAGGAAGTAAAAACACAATTCATAAACAAAATGAGCTCAGCACAGAAAATTATATG
>NW_006930418.1:2637-3103 GCF_000298275.1 Orycteropus afer afer
AGAGATAGCCTCTTTAACAAATGGTGCTGGCAAAGTTGGATACCCACCTGCAGAAAAATGAAACAAGAACCAGACTTCACCCCATACAGAAAAACAAACTCCAGTTGGATTGAACACTTAAATGTAAAACCAAGAACTATAAATCTCATCAAAGATAAAATAGAGGCAAATCTAGGGACCCTTTTTTATGTCTTAAATATATTATCAAGCATAACCCAAAGTTCACAGGCAGTGGAAGAAAAGGTAGATGGCTAGGACATTTTAAAAATTAAATTCTTATGCACATTGAAAGACTTCTCTAAAACAGTAAAAAGAGAACCTACAGATTGGGTAGGATTGCCCCCTGGTCTGTCTCCCTGTGGATAAACAGCCCTTCTTTCTCCCAGGATTGTTCTCTCCAAGGAGTGTATCTACCTCAGGTAAATGTTCAACTCATATGCTTGTCAGAACTGAATTTTATCCAAGA
>NW_006930418.1:3623-4739 GCF_000298275.1 Orycteropus afer afer
CAGCCATTTTGATTGCTTACATATGGCAGCCATTTTGGATATTTAAAGTAGCCGAGGGCACAGCCATTTTGAATGTTTACAAGTGGTGGCCATTTTGGATATTTAAAGGGACGAGGGCACAGCCTTTTTCAATGTTTACAAGCAACAGCCATTGTGGATATTTAAAATGACCGAGGATGCAGCCATTTTTAATGTTTACAAGTGGCAACCATTTTGGATTTTAAAGTGATTGCATTGTCATTTGGATTCCAGGGACCTAAGAACAGGCAGTGATGTGGAAGCAAGGAGAGAACAGAAAAGGCAAAGGAGACCAGAACAGATCTTGGAGTCAGACGCAGGGACCCAGATGAAGACAGGGAACCCAGGCCTTGCCACACAAGGAGCAAGGCGGGAAGGTGGAGAGAGGACAGAAAAGGCAAAGGGGATAGGAACAGATCAAGGATTCAACCACAGGGAGCCAGGTGAGGAAAGGGAACCGAGGCCAGCCCCCACAAGCAGTGAGGAGGGAAGCAGGGGGAGGACAAAAAAGGCAAAGCAGATGGGAACAGATCAAGGAGTTAGCTGCAGGAATCCAGGTAAGGGTGGTTGGAGGGGTTTCCAACAGCTTAGGGTGACAAACTTGTCTGTCGGTTTGTCCTACTGTGGTGACGTGTTGCTGTGAATCTTGAGGCTATGCCACTGGTGTTTCAAACACAGTAGAGTGCACCTGGTGCACAGGTAACAGCCCAGCTTGTAGACTGAGACAGACTAGGAAGAAGGAAGACGCCATCCACTTCTCAAAGAATTGGCCAGGGGAAATCTTATGAATAGCGGAGAAAAGCTACCTGATACATTACTGTGCAAATTTATGAATAGTCCAGAAACATTGTCCAATACAGAAAAGGAAGATGAGTCACTTAGCTTAGAAAGCTCTCTAAGTAGGAATGGGAAAGAGCTGCATTATCAGAGTAAAATCAGCCTTACTCATATGGATGAGGTAAAGCTTTCAAGACCTCAATTTTCTGACATGGCACCACTCAAATTGAGGAGAAACAGCAGCAAACATCCATTAATCATCGGAACATGGAATGTACGGAGTATGAATCTAGGAAAATTGGAAGTTGTCAAAAATGAAAA
>NW_006930419.1:0-2206 GCF_000298275.1 Orycteropus afer afer
AAGTCTTTCATTGAGCATAAGAATTTAATTTTTAAAAAGTCCCAGTCATCTAGCTTGTCTTCTAACTCCTGTGCACTCTGGTTTATGCCTAAAAGTCTTTGTATGTCATAAATTAGGGCCCCCAGATTTGCCCCAATATCATTTTTGATGAATTTTATAATTTTAAGTTTTATATTTAAGTCTTTTATCCAAGTTGAGTTTGTTTTTGTGTATAGAGTGAGGATGGATCTTGTTTCATTTTTCTGCAAATGGATATCCAATTTTGCCAGCACTGTTTGTTGAAGAGGCTATCTCTTCCCCATTTTAAGATTTGGATGTTTGTCAAAAATCAGCTGTCCATAGACGAATGAGTCTATTTCTGGTTTTTCGATTCTGTTCCATTGGTCTATTTATCTATGATTGTAGCAATACCATACTGTTTCAACTACTATGGCTGTATAGTAGGGTTTAAGATCTGGGAGTGTGATATCTCCCACTTTGTTCTTCTTTTTCAGTAGTTCTCTGCTTATCTTAGGAGCTCTGGTAGCATAGTGCCTAAGGCACTTGACTGCTAACCAGAAGGCTGGCAGTTCAAACCCACCAGCTACTCCTCAGAAGGAAGATGGGGCAATCTACTTCCATAGTGATAACTGCCTTTGAAACCCAAGGAGGAGTCACTATGAATCAGGTCTAACTCGATGGCACATAACAATAACAACTGCTTATCCAAGGTCTCTTTCCTTTCCATATGAACTTAGTAATTGCTTCTTCCATTTTCTTAAAATTTTTTGTTGGTATCTGGATTGGGATTGCTTTAGGTAGTACTGACATTTCCACAATATTCCAACTATCTATCCTTGAACAAGGCAGGTTCTCCCATTTATGTAGATCTGTTGTTGTCTCCTATAGTAGGGTTTTACAGTTTTATTTGTCAAGGCCTTTTGTGTCTCTGGTAAGATTTGTTCCTAGATGTTTTTTCTTTTTAGTAGCAATTGTAAATGGTATTGTTTCCCTTATTTCTTTATCAGAGGACTCTTTGAGGGTGTAGAGGAATCAACCTGAATTTTTTATGTTGACCTTGCATCCTGCACTTTACTGAACCTATTAGTTCCAATAGGTTTTGTTTTCGAAAGTTTACAGAGCAATTTTACTTTCCATACAGCAGTTCACATACACATTGTCTGATGATATTGACATTTTACCCCAATGCAACCCCCCCTTCCTACTTCCTTCCAATAATTACCTCTTCCCTGTGTCCATCCCTGCATGCACTCCTTCCCCCTGAACTGTCTCCCTGTACATAAACATCCCTTCTTTCTCCCATGATTGTTCTCTCCAAGGACTGTATCTACTTCAGGTACATGTTCAACTCTTATGTCTGTCTTTTATTTGGCTGGAAGCCACAGGGATGGGTTCAATTCCCGACCTGAATGGCAGCTAGGGGCCATCGTCTCATTGGTTCCACCAGGTTCTTTCAGATCAGCAAAATTGGTCTCCCATTTTTTTTTTCCAAATGATTTTGAGTTTTCTTCCACATTGTTCACCCTCTCTATTCAGGATCTCCTACATCGATCCCTCTCTGAGTTGTTGACAATGGTAGCTGGGCACCATCTAGTTCTTCTGGTCTCATAGTCATATAGGCTAAGGATCACATGGTGTACCAGTCATGAGGACTAATTTTTTCCACGATTATTTGGTTTTCCTCATTCTTCTTTGCTCTGGACAAGGACAGACCCATCGTTGCATCTAGATGGCTGCTTGCAAGCTTTTAAGATTTCAGTCACTACTCGCCAAAGTAGGAGGTGGAAATATTTTTTGTGTATTATGTTATGCCAATTGAGGTTGAAGTCTCTGGTGACTATGGTCCCAAGCCCACAGGTTCACAACTCGGTCCCTCAAGGTAGCTGGCTGTGACCAAGCAGTGACTACAAACTTGTTCCTTGTCAGCTCTACTATACCCCTAGGAGTTCTTACAGAACATACACATACACTTGTAGAACCATTGTCTGCCAACCCTATACATAGTCTTGGGTATGCTCCCTGCTGCATAGACATACCTAGTAGTTCAGCCTATCCACCCATCTATCCATCCATATACGCATGTTTGCCTTCACAGACAATGCAGGACTGTATGTGCTGAAGGGTCCATCTTTGTTGTCTGTACCTCCCATGTACCCCTCTATGTCTTTCTCATCCTCAATGGTGCCATATTGGTCACTCACATTTG
>NW_006930419.1:3047-4599 GCF_000298275.1 Orycteropus afer afer
CTTGTCAGATATGTCATTGCCAAAACTGTTTTTTCCCTATCTGTAGGTTTCCTTTTGAGTCTTTTGGAGCAGTCTTTGGAAGCACATAAAAATTTAATTTTCAGAAGGTCCCATTCATCTAGTTTCTCTTCTGTTGTTTGTGCTTTTTGGGTTATGCTTATAGTCTATTTATACCATATATTAGTGCTCTTAAATTTGCCTCTAGTTTTTCCTTGAGGAACTCTATAGTTTTAGGTTTCACATTTAAGTCTTTGATCCATCTGGAGTCAGTTTTTGTGTATGGTGTGAGATACAGATCTTGTTTCATTTTTCTGCAAATAGATATCCAGATTTGGCAGCACCATTTTTTAAACAAATATTCTCTTCCCCTTTTAATGGATTTCCACCCTATGTCAAAGATCAGCTGGCCATAGGTCGACAGATCTATTTCTGAGTTCTCAATTCTATTCCATTGGTCTATATGTCTGTCATGATATCAATGCCAGGCCGTTTTGACTATTGTGGCTGTATAGTAGGTTTTGAGACCTGGCAGCATGAAACCTCCTACTTTTCTTCATCTTCAATAGTGTTTGCTTATCTGAGGTCTCTTTCCTTTCCATATAAAGTTAGTGATTGGTTTTTCCATATCCTTAAAATGTTGATGGGATCTGGATTGGGATTGCATTGAATGTATAGATTACTTTGGGTAGAATTGACATTTCCCCAATGTTCAATCTTCCTATCCACAAGCACGGTGTGTTCTTCCATTTATGTAGACCTCTTATGGTTTCTTCAAGTAGTTTTTTATAGTTTTCTTTCTATAGGTTTTTGTGTCCCTGGGAAGATTTATTCCCAGGTATTTTATTTTTTATTATTTTATTGTAAACTGTATTGATTTCCTTGTTTCTTTTTCAGAAATCTTTTTGCTGGGGTTGAGGAATCCAACTGAGTTTTGGACATTGATCTTGTATCCTGACATGATGCTAAATCTCTCAATTAGTTCCAGTAGATTTTTACTGAGACTATTGGGTTTTCTGGAGCTCTGATAGCATAGTGCCTAAGGCACTTGACTGCTAACCAGAAGGCTGGAGGTTCAAACCTACTAGCCACTCCTTCGAAGGAAGATCTACTTCCATAGTGATACTGCCTTGGAAACCCAAAGAGGGGTTGCTATAAGTCAGGTCCAACTTGACAGCATACAACAACAACATTGGGTTTTCTAGGCAGAGGATCACATCACCAGCAAATAGGGATAGTTTGATATCTTCCTTGCCAATTTGGATGCCTTTGATTTGCCTCCCTTGATTTGCAATAAGGCAATTATTGCTCTGGCTAGGACTTCCAGCACAAAGTTGAATAGAAGTGGTGATAGAGGGCATCCTTCACTGGTTCCTGTTTGCAAGAGGAATGGTTTCAGTCTCCCTCCATTAAGAATAATGTTGGCTGTTGGTTTTGCATAGATGCCCTTTATAATGTTGAGGAATGTCCCTTCAATTCCTGCTTTGCTGAGAGTTTTGATCAAGAATGGGTGCTGTATTTTATCAAATGTCTTTTCTGCATCAATTGATATGAT
>NW_006930420.1:0-1124 GCF_000298275.1 Orycteropus afer afer
TTGCCCATAGAATCTTTCAATATTGCAACTCGAGGCTTAATTTTTTTCTAAAGATCTTTTAGCTTAAGAAATACCGAGCATGTTCTTTCCTTTTGGCTTTCCACCTACATGTCTGCACATTTCATTATAATAATTGACTTTGTCTTCTCGAGCTCCCATTTGAAATTTTCTGTTCAGCTCTTTTATCTTGTCATTTCTGCCATTTGCTTTAGCTACTCTCTGTTCAAGGGCAAGTTTCAGAGTCTCTTCTAACATCCATTTTGGTCTTGTCTTCCTTTCCTGTCTTTTTAATGACATTTTGCTTTCTTCATGGATGATGTTCTTGATGTCATCCTCTAGTTTTTGGTCATTGGTGTTCAGTGCATCAAATCTATTCGTCAGATGGTCTCTAAATTCAGGAGGGATATATTCAAGGTTGTATTTTGGCTCTTCTGGACTTGTTTTAATTGTCTTCAATGTCAACTTGAACTTGCATATGAGCAGTTGATGGTCTATTCCACAATCAGCTCTTGGCCTTGTTTTGGCTGAAGATATTGAGCTTTTCTATCACTTCTTGCCACAGATGTGGTCAATCTGATTCCTGTGTATCCCATCTGGTGAAGTCCATGTGTACACCCACTATTTGTACTATTGAAAAAAGATATTTGCAATAAATAAGTCATTGGTCTTACAAAATTCTATCATGCAATCTCCAGCATTATTTCTATCACTAAGGTCAAAATTTCCAACTACTGGTGATTCTTCTTTGTTTCCAACTTTTGCATTCCAATCACCAGTGACAATCAGTACATCTTGATTGCATGTTCGGTCAATTTCAGACTGTAGAAGTCGGTAAGATCTTCAATTTCCTCATCTTTGGCTTTGATGGTTGGTGCATAAATTTGAATAATAGTAGTATTAACTGGCCTTCCTTGTAGGTGTATGCATATTATCCTATCACTGCTAACATTGCGCTTCAGGATAGGTCTTGAAATATTCTTTGTGATGATGAATGCCACACCATTCCTCTTCAATTTCTCATTCCTGGTATATTAGATCATATGTTTGTCGGATTCAAAATGGCCAAAACTTGTCCATTTCAACTCACTAATGCCTAGGGTATCAATCTTTATGCATTCCATTTC
>NW_006930420.1:3698-4536 GCF_000298275.1 Orycteropus afer afer
TAGCAGTCAAGTGCCTTAGGCACTATGCTACCAGAGGTCCCACCACTAATAGAGGCCCTTTCAATTTCAGAAGTGTCTCAGGACAGTGAATGATATGGTCACCTTAGCCATTCGACTCTTCTGGTGAACCCTAGACCACGTGGCTGGCAGTCACACCACAACTTTGTGACACCCCTCCCCCTGCATGTAACAGCCATCTCACCAAGAAGCTTGCCCTGTTGGAACTGCTCCTCCAGAATACTGCTGATTTTTGCATTCTTTTTCCTTTTGTCGTATTTTTCTGAATTTTCTTCGATCGTTTTTTGTTTAAAATCTTTTCCTCCTCAGGAGTCAGTTTGACGCCCTTCTTGCATCCCAGGGACAGTGCATAGTGGGACTCGTACCACTGATGGTATGGGGTTCTGTCAATTAGCACAATGTAGTTCTTCACCAGGGTCTTGGTACAGACCAGATCATTGTTGGATGCATTGTAGACAACATCAATGATCCTTGTTTTACAAGTACAACACTCAGAGCCCCAGAAGAAGTTCCCCACATCCAGCCTTAGGGCCCGATACTTCTAGTTGCCTCCTCTGACGCAAACTGTGTGTATGCGGCGGGAGCCAGTCTTAGTGTTGGCAGCCAGGTGTCCCAGCTCATACTTCCACTTCTTGTGATAGGGCTTTCTCTTGCCCCTTGTCTTGCGGCGCTTGTGCCAGTTGTCCTGGGAGATGCCCGTCACTAGGCACTGGCTGGAAAGAGAGAGAATTAATAAGATTGAAGACAAATACCTGAATACTTCTTTGGAAAAGGATCAATCAGAAAAAAAATCAAAACAAAATGAAGAAAGCCTAAGGTT
>NW_006930421.1:0-984 GCF_000298275.1 Orycteropus afer afer
ATCTTTTTTCTGATTAATCCCTTTCCAAAGAAGTATTCAGCTATTTGTCTTCTAATCTCAGTAATTCTGTCTTCCATTGATTCAAATCTGCTCCTTTGTCCTTTCATTGTGTTATCTATTTCTGAAAATTTAGTATTATCTGCATTTCTATCTGTAGAATTTGTATCATTTCTAATTTTTCATGTATTTTGTTATTTTGTTCTTTTATTTTCTTCCAAAAATTTTCTAGGGTTTTATCTGTGTTTTCCTTAATTTTGTCAGTGTTTTTCTTGATATGTCTCTCAATCTGTTGAAGGTACCTAAATGTGTTCTGTATCTGTATCCTGCTGCCTTGTTTCTACTCTCTTATCTTGCTTCTTTGTTTGGACTGTGATGCTCTGTTGTCTCTGAGACACTATGACTTTGTTGTGTTTTTATTTAATTGGTGATTGTATGTTGGAGTGATTTGCCCAAGATTTTTCTTTTTTTTGTGGATGCATCTGCATAAGCAGAGTACTTTGCTCCTCTATTTGTTAGTTGGAAGCACTTATGCACTTACCACCCATCTCCTGGTGGTTGTAATAGAGAATGTGAGTGGCTGCACAGACCTCTGTTAACTGTTTGTGAAGAGCAGTTAAGGGTGAGTCAGGGTCTTATTGGTGGTCATGCATCATTGGCCAGTTGGTGCAGAAGGAAGTGGTGGCTCTCACTCAGTAAGTTGAGCTGCGGGAGGTGTGGGTGTGGTTGGATCATATGGGTACTCTTGCTGTCTCCCACTCAGACAAATATAACGATAAAAAAATCATCAGAAAGTAAAAGTGAGAGGTCAAAAAACACACACTGCATAAACACACAGGAACAATCACCAAAAAGAGAAGAAAGAAAAAAAGAGAGAGAGATAGAGAGAGAGGAAAGGCAGTGAGACAAAACATTTAAAGAAATACTTTAAAAATCCAAAAGAAATATAAGTAGTAAAAGGAAATAATAATAATAAAAGCCCAAAGT
>NW_006930421.1:3364-4428 GCF_000298275.1 Orycteropus afer afer
GATGTGCTGTGATGAATGATTTTGTGGAGTCAGATATTCCTTACTTAGTGTATTGTGAAAAAATGGAGTCTAAAAATTTAGGGAGATAAGGAAGTCGAGTTGGATTTATTAAGTGACTTCCTCATTTTTTGCCACTTCTCTCTCTCACTACTGGATTTATTGCTTCAGGTCTCTCATTTCCACAGACACTGAGAGAGACATTGGGGTTGGGAGCATCAGCAGCCTCCAATGCACTGCAGTGGTTGCCCTTTGTAAGCCAGTGATGTAAGTAGGGGATGATCCATTGATATATGGAGTGGTTTTCAAAATAGATAACAAGGCTACAGTTCTCAATAAAATGTGTAGATTTTTTGTAAATCTTTGGTTGAGGCTAATTAATGATAGTATCCCTAGAAACACTGAGATTCTTCTTATTCTTTACAACTGAATAACTCCATATATGGTAACAACAACAACAAAAGTTGACTGAGGTATGACTCAAAGGAGACAGGAACCTCAACCAGCTCTCACATCTAATAATTTTATAGTCCCCCAAAGTAACTAGAAATATGACTATTTTGAGAATATTTCCTGTGATACCATCACTAGTGTACGTCATAGATATTCCTCCTAATTTTCCCTAAAGACACTTATGACCTTTGGTCAGAGTCAGTGTGCATACCAGATAGTTGGAGAGTTATTCACCAACCAGTGAGATAATAGAGTCCCCAGGGCACAAAACACCATTCTTGTCTGCCAGGTAGAGCTGTATTTTGTGAGAATCAGGTGATAAATTGAGCTTTACTCTGAATCTTTCACAGTGAGTCCAGGGCATAATAAAACACTTGCGGCTTTAGTTTTATTTTTCAATATCTTTATTTCTAATGCATATGTCAACATTTTGTTAAATGTCAATAACTCTTCTTCTTTATCTGATTGTAGAAGTAAAATATATTCAATATATAAAGTAAAGCTTACATAGAGCAACAAAATGATTATCTTTACTGTTGTTTTTATGTCTATGTTACGAATACAGTATATGTCCACCCTCTAGTTAGTGGTTTACTTTCCTTTGCCTTCCACCT
>NW_006930422.1:0-1123 GCF_000298275.1 Orycteropus afer afer
CTTAGCCACTATGCTGCCAGAGCTCCCTTAAAAATGGGTAGAAGACATGAATAGACACTTCACCAAAGAGGATATTCAGGTGGCCAACAAGCATATGAAGAAATGCCACGATCATTAGCCATTACCAAACCAAACCAAACTCACTGAGTTTCCGAAGTGGTATCACTACAGAAGTAGATCACCCAACCTTCTTTCAAAGGAGTGGCTGGTTAGAGAGATGCAAACCAAAACAACAAAGAGATGCTATCTTGCCCCAGCACTAGTAGCTGGCGAGGATGTGGAGAGATTGGCACTGTCATACAATGCTGGTGGGACTGTCAAATAATACAACCACTGTGGAAAGCAGTATGGTAATTCCTTAAAAAGTTGGAATTAAAAATATCATTGGACCAGCCATTCCACTACTAGGTATCCTAAAGAAGTGAGAGCCAGGACAAGAACAGGTAATATGCACACCCATGTTCATCGCAGCACTATTTACCATAACCAAAAGATGGAAACAACCTAGGTGCCCATCAACAGAAGAATGGATGACCAATTATGGTACATACACACAATGGAATACTATGCAACCCTAAAGAATAAAGTAGAATCTGAAAAAAAAAAAAGTATTACTGATTTCTGGGAGATGTGACTACCATCAAGAGAAAGAGCTGGAGGTGAAGGGGGATGCATCCTTGGACCTGAGATCCCTGCTCTAGACCTCCTTGGCAGAGAGATGTCCCGGGGCAGAGACAGTGGCAGTAGAACCAAGAGGCAGGAGATAGAGTGGCAGGCTTACCTGGCCCACAGAGGCAGAGGCCAGGCTGAAAGGCCACGGACCAGAGAGGCATGTCTGAGGGCACAGCAGAGGGGAAAGTGTCATGATCAAAGAACTCTATCCTGAGTACATTCCTGAACATGAACTGTAGCTTGTTACTTCTCTAATAAACCCCATAATAGTAAAGGACACTGTTCAGATATGTAGGAACCAATGGCTAGTGAATCAGGTCAACTAGTTCAAACACAAGGAAAAAAACCTTCCAGACCGTAAAGAAATGGCTAGAGCAACAGATGTCTGTGAAAGATGAGTGCAACACAACCCAAAATCTTGCCTCCCATTTTATTGCTCTGGTTTAAATTT
>NW_006930422.1:2432-4445 GCF_000298275.1 Orycteropus afer afer
AAAAATGAAACAAGAGCTATACCTCACACCATACACAAAAACGAACTCCAGATGGATCAAAGACTTAAATGTGAAACCTAAAACCAAAGAGTTCCTCAAGGAAATACTAGGGGCAAATTTAGGGGCTGTAGAGGTATATAATGGGGCTGACAAGGGGCAAGGTGTATTCACTGCTTGGTCACAGCCAACTACCCCAAGGGACCAAGTAGTTGAACCTGTGGCCTCGGGACCATGGTTGCAGAGGACATCAAGCTCAATTGGCATAACATACTACACAAAACACTGTTCCACCTCCTATTGTGGTGAGTACTGACTGAGATCTTAAAAAGCTTGCAAGCTACCATCTAGATGCAACAATGGGTCTCTCCTCATCCAGAGCCAAGAAGAATGAAGAAAACCAAACATTCATGGAAACAATTAGTCCTAGCGACTGGTACACCATCCGATCTACAGCCTATACAGCTGTGAGACCAGAAGAAATAGATGGTGCTCGGCTACTACTGTCAACCATTTGGAAGAGGATCTTTGTAGGAGATCCTGGATAGACGGGGAGAACAATGTGGAACAAAACTCAAAATCATTTGGAAAACAAACAAACAAAAAAAGTGGGGAACAGGTTTCCTGGCCTGATGGAGCCTGGTGGAACCACTGAGACTATGGCCCCTAGTTGCCCTTCAGGTCTGGAATTGAATGCACACCTGTGGCTTCCAGCCAAACAACAGACAGGCATATCGGTTGAGCATTTACCTGAGGGAGATTACAGTGTAGTAAATTACTTAGTGTGGCTTTTCTACCCATAAGTCTTTGTAAACTCCAAGGTGGGATTTTCTATGGGCAACTGAGGAGCTGATTGCTGAAGTTGTCCACCTGGAGTATTTCTGTTGGGAGTGGCACAAAACAATGTTCTTGGAGGTGCCCACTCTCTCCCAGGTGCTTAGAGTTCTGATGCTATGATTGGCTAGTTTGACCACCCTGCCAGGCTCAAAAGGAGGCCTCCTAGAGGCAGAACTCTCACTGACTGATGGTTGAGGAAGACATGCTGCCTAAAGAGACACGTGCCCCTGAAAAGAGACACGTGCTGCTGGGAAAGAGACGAAAGAGACATACATTGCTGAGTGAGACACCGAGGGACCAGCACTGCTGGGACAGAGACTGCGAGAGACTGTTGGCTGAGGGACGGTGGGCTGGGAGAGACTGAGCATTCTTCCTGAACTTGAGTTGTAGCCTGGTGCTTCCCTAATAAACCCCGTAATCTGTGAGCTCTGTGTGGCCGCTGCAGCGAATTATCAAACCCAGGAGAGAGGTGGTGGGTGCTTTGGGAGGAACGGTTGGAGAAAGGGCTAAAGGGAGGCAGCATGTCTGGCCTCGCAGGAATAGGCCTTGGGTTACTGCTGGTAATCCTGTCTTCCTCTTGTGGGATTAGAGGAGGTCAGAACATGTGGCCTCCTTGCCGTTTTTGCAGAGATACACTCCTTGGAAAGAACAAGAATGAGAGAAAAGAAGGGCTGATCAGGCACAGGGAGAAAGCTCAGGGGGTAGGAGTGCATGGAGGGATGGACACAGGGAAGAGGTAGCTATTAGGAGGAAGTTGGAGGGGAGATGTTGTATTGTGCTAAATTGTGGTCGATGTCATGAAACAAAGTGTATGTAAACTGCTGTATGGAAAGTGCATTTGCTCTGCAAATTTTCACCAAAATCACAATAAAATAAATAAATAATAATAACCATAAAAAAAAATTTAGGGGCTGTAATATATGGCATAGACTATCAAGCATAACTCAAAATGCACAAACAGCAGGAGAGAAACCAGATGACTGGGACCTTCTAAAAATTACATTTTTATGAACTTCCAAAGACTTCTCCAAAAGAGAACCTACAGATTGGGAAAAAATATTTGGTAATAACATATCTGAAAAGGGACTTATCTCTAGAATTTATAGAACACTCCAACACCTCAATAACAAAAAGACAATCCAATTATAAAATGGGCAGAAGACATGAATAGACACTTCA
>NW_006930423.1:0-865 GCF_000298275.1 Orycteropus afer afer
TGATTATTTCCTTTTTTCTCATTACTGTAGGCTTTTCTTGCTGTTCTTTCTCTGATTGTTGGAGATGTTGGTTTAAAGTGTTGATTTTGGCTCTTCTCTTTTGATGTGTGCACTTATTGCTATAAATTGGCCTCTGATTACTGCTGTTTCTGTGTCCCAAATATTTTGGTATGTTTGGTTTTCATTCTTATTTGATTCGAGGAATTTTTGAATTTCAATTTTGATTTTTTCTCTTACCCAGTCTTTCTCAAGGAGGGTGCTGTTCAGTTACCATGTGTTTACTCTTTTCCTGTTGATCTTCCTATTGTTGATTTCTAATTTGATAGCATTATGATCTGAGAAGATGCTTTGAATTATTTCAATATTTAAAATTTATTAAGGCTTGCTTTATGGCCTAATATATGGTCTATCATAGAAAATTTTCCATGTGCACTGGAAAAGAATATATAAGGTGCTGTTGATGGGTGAAGTGTTCTGTAGATGTCTATAAGATCAAGTTAGTGGATTGTATTGTTTAGCTCTTCTGCATCTTTGTTGAGTTTCTTTCCAGTTGTTCTGTCTTTCATTTAAAGTGGTGTATTAAAGTCTCCCACTCTGACTGTTGGAGTCATCTATTTGACTTTTCCAGTCTTTTAAACTCTGCTTTATGTATTTTGGGGTTCTTTCATTGGGTCCATAGATATTTATTATGATTATATCTTCTTGTTCAATTGATCCTTTAATCATTATATAATGTCCTTTCTTGTCTCTATGGTGGTTTTTGTCTTAAATCAATTTGATCAGAAATTAATATTGCCACTCCTACTCTTTTATGGTTGCCATTTGCTTGATATATCTTTTTCCAGCCTTTGATTTTTAGTCTATT
>NW_006930423.1:2600-3700 GCF_000298275.1 Orycteropus afer afer
TCATCCTCTTCACTGCTTTCTCTTTTATTCCCTAGCCAGCAGAATAGTCTTAAGTTCTTAAGTCCCTGGAATCTGGGAGAACACTGTCATTTTAAATATCCAAAATGGTCAAGCCACTTGTAAACATTCAAAATGGCTGCATCCTCCGGACAGACAAAAGTCCATAGCTCAGCCTGCCATCCTCTTTGCTGTTTTCCCTTTTATTTCCCAGCCACCAGAGCAGTCCTCTGTGCAGTCCCTGACTAGCAGGGCCACTTTGTAGGGTAATTCTTAAGTCTTACCACCACTCGGCAATATCCAAGCTGTCTGTTTTGTCAGGATTGCTGCCAGACTGCCACTCCATATGTCTCCTTCTTTGGTGTTTTCATGCAAATTCTTCCTCTAGTTGGAGTTTAGTCCACTTCTATATCCTTCCCTTTAAGGCTCAGGGATCCAGGATTATCTTCTGTATCTGTGTTAATTGGTTCCCCTTTTCTTTGTTGAAGAGGGTCTTTGCAGTCTTTCTGCCTATTCTGCCATGTTCCCAGAACTCCTGTATTTCACATCTAAGAACACTACGCCTAAATAGCCAATGCCATAATTCCACACAAGTCAGACTATTCTGATTACTGTTTTGACTCTGCTGTCCATTATGGTAACCATGTGCATCTTGTTTTTTTCAATTAACTGCTCCCATTTGGAAACTTTGTTTGCTACTGGGGATGGAAGGGTAGGGGAGGGGAAATTGCTAGACAGGTAAGAGACAAGTATTCATTTGGGTAAAGGGAAAGGCAGTATACCAAGAGTGAATGACAAGAACAATATAACTAAGGAAAAGGAAGACATGGATTGGTGCACAGGACTACAGACATCAAAGGTAAACACTTTTATATACATATTACTACATTATCAATAATAACAAGAGTTAGTCTATAGGTATACAGGCTAAATGATCAGCTATGTGTAGGTAAAAGAGAATATAGATATATGACCATATGTAAGTTTGGCAGAAAATATTTGAACAGACATATTTGTATGTGCTGTAAGAATATCTTTATATATAATAGAGTTAACAAAGTTATGATTACTTCTTTTTTTTTTTAAATTTTATTTTGATTTGG
>NW_006930424.1:0-1045 GCF_000298275.1 Orycteropus afer afer
AAAGAAGAACCACATGATCATAGCAATTGATGCAGAAAAGGCATTTGATAAAATCCAACACCCATTTCTCATTAAAACTCTCAGCAAAATAGGAATAGAAGGGACATTCCTCAACATAATAAAGGGCATTTATGCAAAACCAACAGCCAACATTATTCTCAATGGAGAGAGACTGAAACCATTCCTTTTGAGAACGGCAACCAGACAAGGATGCCCAATATCACCACTTCTATTCAACATCATACTGGAAGACCTAGCCGGGGCCATAAGGCAAGAAAGGGAAATAAAAGTCATCCAAATTGGTGAGGAAGAAGTCAAACGATCCCTATTTGCTGGTGATATGATCCTATACCTAGAAAACGGAAGAGACTCAGTCAAAAACCTACTGGAACTAATTGAGAGCTATAGCATCGTGGCAGGATGTAAGATCACCATCCAAAAATCAGTTGGATTCCTCTGCACCAGCAAAGAAATTGCTGAAAAAGAAATAAAGAAATCAATACCGTTCTCAGTAGCTACCAAAAAAATCAAAACACCTATACAAGGAAAACTGTAAAAAACTACTTAAAGAAACCATAACTGATCTACATAAATGGAAGAACATCCCATGCTCGTGGATAGGAATATTGAACATTGTAAAAATGTCAGTTCTACTCAAAGGAATCTATACATACATTCAATGCAATCCCAATCCATATCCCGTCAACGTTCTTTAGGAATATGGAAAAACCAATCACTAAATTTATGTGGAAAGGAAAGAAATCTCGGATAAACAAAGCACTATTGAAGAAGAAAAACAAAGTACGAGGTCTCACATGGCCAGATCTCAAAACCTACTATACAACCACAGTAGTCAAAACTGCCTGGTACATAGACCAATGAAATAGAATTGGGAACCCAAATATACATCCATCGACCGATAGTCAGCTGATCTTTGACAAAGGCCCAAAATCCATTAAATGGGGAAGAGAATGTTTGTTTAATAAATGGTGCTGGCAAAACTGGAGATCCATTTGCAGAAAAATGAAACAAGATCTGTACCTCA
>NW_006930424.1:3065-4395 GCF_000298275.1 Orycteropus afer afer
AAGTATATGTGAACTGCTGTATGGAAAGTGAATTTGCTCTGTAAATCTTCGCCTCAATCACAATAAATTTAAAAAAAAAAAAAAGAATAATAAATAAACAAATTAATTAATTTATTCAAATATATAATAATGTAATGTCTGTGTACCTAATGCAGAGTTTTAAAAAATATTGGACATTTTGGTATCTTTTCTTGAGATCTTTTCTAAAAAGATACAATATTCTATCTGACAGAGGCTGATGAAACCACTGAGACTATGGCCCCTAGCTGCCCTTCAGGTCTGGAACTGAACCCACATCTGTGGCTTCCAGGCAAACAAAAGACAGGCATATGAGGTGAACATTTACTGACAAAGATACACTCCTTAGAGAAAACAATAGTGGGAGAATAGAAAGGCTGTGTATGCACAGAGACACAGCTCAGGGGCAGGAGTACATGGAGGGAAGGACGCAGGGAAGAGGTAACTAGGGGAGGAAGTGGGAGGGGAGCTGTTATATTGTGGTAAATTATACTCAATGTCATGAGACAAAGTGTATGTGAACTGCTGTATGAAACGTGAATTGGCTCTGTTCACCCAAATCACAATTAAAAAAAAAAAAAGATACAATAGTCTAGATGAACAAGTGAAGCCTGCTGGCCCTATTATTTCAAATGTAATTCATTTAATTAATGAAAAAAGCTACTTTTCAAAGAAATGTCTACTTCATTTTTTACTTGACTTTCTTTTACATTTTAGGTGTTACCTGTTGAAATCAAGACTTTCTTATTCTATCAGCAGATACTGTTTTTTTTTTCTTTTTAGGTTATTTCCTTTTTTTTATGTTTTGGTTGCTACAGAACATGTTTTCCTCTGATATTTTTAACATAAAAGCTCCATTGCATAAAACATCTTAAAAACAGTGTTATACTTTATACACTATTAGTTTTAAGCTCAATCAGCTACTCATGTATTATGCATTCTATTATTCTTTAATTATTAGGCTGAATGCTTCTCTTGTTCTATTAGAACAGTGATTCTCAAACTTTTTGGTGTAAATATGCAACAATCTTAACTATTAAATTGTGGAATGTGGAGAAAACAGTGCTTAAAAGAAAATTCATAGCATGGAATGCATATGTAAGAAAAGAAGACGATCTCAAATCAGTAATCTAAACTTCTAACTCACGAAACGTGAAAAAGAGTAACAAATTAAATCAAAAGTAAGTAGAAGAAAAGAAATAACAAAAATTAGAGTAGAGGAGTCTGGGCAAGATGGCGGACTAGGCAGAAGGATTGCACAGACCCTCTTCAACAAAGAAAAGGGAAACCAATTAACACAGACACAGAAGAT
>NW_006930425.1:0-649 GCF_000298275.1 Orycteropus afer afer
TATGCAAAGGCATTTGATTGTGTGGATCATGACAAATTATGGATAACATTAAGAAGAATGGGAATTCCCAAACACTTGATTGTATTCATGAGGAACCTGTACCTTGACCAGGAGACTGTCATTTGAATGGAACAAAGGGACAATGCATGGTTTAAATCAGGAAGGGAGTGCATCAGGATTATATTCTTTCCCCATACTTATTCAATCTATATGCTAAGCAAATAATCTAAGAAGCTGGACTACATGAAGAAAAACGTGGCATCAGGATTGGAGGAGGAATCATTAACAACCTGAGATATGCTAATGATACAACTTGCTTGCTGAAAGTGAGGATGACTTGAGGCACTTACTGATGCAGACTGAGGAACACAGCCTGCAGTATGGATCACATCTCAATATAAAGAAGACAAAAATCCTCACAACTGGACCAATAAACAGCAGCACGATAAATGGAGAAAAGATTGAAGTTTTCAAAGAATTCACATTGCTTGGTTCTACAATCGATGCCAACGGAAGCAGCAGTCAGGACATTAGATGACATGTAGCACTGGGCAGGTTGTCTGCAAAGGAACTCTCTCAAGTGCTGAGGAGCAAGGATGTCTTCTTGAGGACTAAGGTGCGCCTGACACAGGCCATGATATTGCCAGTC
>NW_006930425.1:3114-3627 GCF_000298275.1 Orycteropus afer afer
AAAAACAAAGATTCATGGAAACAATTAGTACAAGCGACCGGTACACCATGCTATCCTCAGCTTATATGACTATGAGACCAGAATAACTCGATGGTGCCTGGCTACCACTGTCAATCACTCAGAGGGGGATCTTTGTAGGAGATCCTGGATAGAGTGGGAGAACAATGTGGAACAAAACTCAAAATAATTTTTTTTTTTTAAAGGTGGGGGGGAACCAGGTTTGCTGATCTGATAGAACGTGATGTAACCACTGAGACTATGGCCTGTAGCTGCCCTTCAGGTCTGGAATTAAACCCACACCTGTGGCTTTCAGCCAAAAAAGAGACAGACATGTGAGGTGAACATTTACACTAGGTAGTTACACTCCTTGGAGAGAACAATCATGGCAGAATAGAAGAGCTGTGTGTGCACAGGGATATAGCTCGGGGAGCAGGAGTGCATGGAGGGAAGGACACAGAGAAGAGTTAACTATGGGGAGGAAGTGGGAGGGGAAATGTTGCATTGTGGTAAATT
>NW_006930425.1:4732-5569 GCF_000298275.1 Orycteropus afer afer
AAAAGACCAGGTTTGCTTATGTGATAGAGCCAGGGAGACCTCCAAGACTATGGCCCCTAGTTACCCTTCAACTCTGGAACTGAACTCACTCTGTGGCTTCCAGTCAAGCAAAAGACAGGCATACAGGGTGAACATTTACGTCAGGTAGATATACTCCTTAGAACGATCAATCATGGGAGAATCAGAGGGCACTATTTGCACCAGGAGATAACAAAGGGGGCAAGAATGTAGAGGAAAGAAGGACACAGGGAAGAGGTAACTACAGGGATGAAATGGGAAGAGAGTGGTTACATTGTGGAGAATTAGTCAATGCCATGAAACAAGATATGTATGAACTGCTATATTGAAAATGAATATGCTCTGTAAACTTTCACCCAAATTACAATAAAAATTAAATAAATAAATAAGAATTCCTATAACTGATATTATAAACCAACCAGACTTAACAGACATATATAGAACCCTCCACCCAAAAACAACACAACATACACTCTGCTCCAGTGCACATGGATCATTCTCCAGGATAGATCAGATGCTAGGTCACAAAGCAAGTCTTGATAAATTAAAAATATTTAAATCCTACAAAGTATGTGTTTAACAAGAACACAGTGAATCTAGACATCAATATCAGAAAAAAATACCTAGAAAATATACAAATATATGGAATTAAACAGCACAGTTATTAAACTACCAATGAGTCAAAGAAGAAATCAAAAGAAAAAACACATTTTTTAGAGTCAAATGAAAATGAAATCACAACATACCAAAACTTATGAGGCAGCAAAGGCAGTACTCAGAGGGAAACTTACAGCAACAAATGCCTAACTAGACAAACAT
>NW_006930426.1:0-1499 GCF_000298275.1 Orycteropus afer afer
ACTCATGAGGAACCCATACATAGACCAAGAGGCAGTCATTCAAGCAGAACAAGTGAATACTGTGGGGTTTAAAATCAGGAAAGGTATGTGTCAGGGTTAGATCCTTTTACCAGACTTATTCAATCTGTATGCTGAGCAAATAATCTGAGAAGCTGGACTTTATGAAGAAGAACATGACATCAGGATTGGAGGAAGACTCATTAACAACCTGCCATACCCAAATGATACAACCTTCTTGTTAAAAGCAAAGAGGGCTTGAAGTACTTACTGGTGAAGATCAAAGACTTCAGTATGGATTACACCTCAACATAAAGAAAACAAAAATCCTCACAACTGGACCAGTAAGCAACATCATGATAAATGGAGAAAATATTGAAGTCATGGATTTCATTTTAATTAACTGTACAATCAATGCTCATGGAAACAGCAGTCAAGAAATCAAATGACATATTGCACTGGGCAAATCTGCTGTATAAGACCTATTTAAAGTGTTGAGCAGCAAAGATGTCACTTTGAAGACTAAGGTGCATCTAATCTAATCACCTCATATGCAGTGAAAATTGAACAATAAGGAAGACTGAAGAAGAACTGATGCCTTTGAAGTATGATGTTGGCGAGGAATATTGAATGTACCCTAGACTGCCAGAATGCTCCTTAGAAACCAGGATGGCCAGAGTTCACTCATGTACTTTTGACATGTTATCAGGAGGGATCAGTCCCTGGAAGATATAATGCTTGGTAAAGTAGTTATTGTTGTTATGTGCCTTAGGCACTATGCTACCAGAGCTCCCTAAAAGTAGAGGGTAAAGTAGAGGGTAGTAAAGTAGATGGTCAGTGAAAAGGAGGAAGACTCTTAAGTAGATGGGTCGACACAGTGGCTGCAACCATGGGCTGAAATATAACAATGACTGTGAGGATGGGGCGGAAAGGGGCAGTATTCTGTTCCGTTGTACACAGGGTCGCTATGAGCTGCGGACCTGACACCTAATGACTGGCACCTAACAACACCATTATTTCCGATGCCGAGAGGCTATCTACGGAAAACAGCGCCTGTGGCAGAGAGTTTTAAATTGCTGAAAGCTCTCTCACAGCTGGCGATGGAAACTGACATGGTGAGTAGCAACCGCTCATTGGCGCCCTCGCCCAATGAGCGCCCAGGCTCCGTGCCATCTTGCCATCCCCTAGATACGCCTCTGGGGAAGCCGTCCAGGTTATTGAGACTTGGGTAATCCCGGGGTTGAGAGGAGGCGACCTCAGGGACTTGCTGGGGCTTTTCTGGAGCCCAGATCTCCCTCAAGGGACCCGCCAGACTTCCAGAAGCCCCCAACACTCACCTCCGGCAGCGGTCCAATCTGTGCGCCTGTCTCCAGGCTCTTCTCGCCCCGCAAGCTGGAGGAAGTTTCCACCAGAGCCGAGCTCCCGCCTCCGGCCTCGCCCCTTCCTCCTGCCCGCCCGCCTTCCAGGCCTGGCGGTGCGCCGGACCCCCTCCTCCCCGAGGC
>NW_006930426.1:2174-2675 GCF_000298275.1 Orycteropus afer afer
AGATTTACTAAAGGAGCTCTAGTAGCATAGTGTCTGAGGCATTTGACTGCTAACCAGATGGTGGGCAGTTCAAACCCACTAGCGCCTCCCCAGAAGACACATGCAGCAATCTACTTCCATAAAGTTTCACCCCCTGGGAAATTCAGTGGGGATTACTACTGAGTTGGAATCAACTTGATGGCAGTGACTCTGGTTTTGGTTTTTTGGTAGATCTGAGCCAGCTAGTTGATTCAACTCAACCAAGCTAAAGGCAGAGTAGAACTGCCCCAAAGGGTTTCCTAGACTGTAATCTTCAAGAGGGCAGATTGCCAGGTCTTTTCTTTTGCACAGAGACTGGTGGGTTCAAACTGCTGACCTTTCAGTTAAGTATCTCAGCACTTAGTCATATCATCACTAGGGCTTTGGTAGGACCCAACAATCCCACTCCTGGTTATACACCCCAAAGAACAGGTTTTCAGATTTGTACAGGACTATTCATAGCAGGAAGGGGAGCTCTGGTAG
>NW_006930426.1:4990-5640 GCF_000298275.1 Orycteropus afer afer
CACATCTAGGAGGAAGTCCCAGCTCTGAGCAGCCACACCTGGAAATGCCTTCAGTGTTTGAAAGGATGTCCAGCCTCACTTGTGTCCACAGAAAGTGATGAAAGTCACCAGGAAGTACTAACACCTCCTTCCAAATTTATCAGATTGGCACCAACCCAAACGCCGAGAAAGAGAAAACAAGTGATGACAAGGCTGTGGGCAAACAGGCCAACAGAGAGTGTCCCCTCATGGATCAATGGCACCCCAGCCACTCAGCCACCTGAAAGCAACAAAGAGACCAGGCTAGAGAGACCAGGTCCCCTGAGGGTCCAGGCTTACACCCACCGAGACAAGAACAGACGGGCATATCCACAAGATAGGATGTGCAATTCTGGGTCCTTTATGGGGACCCATAAAGGACCAGGGACCATCCCTGATGTCCGTGAACTCAGCAAACCCTGATAAGACAGTTGGGCTTTGAACTTGCAGCCAGGAGCTGAGACCCTGCTGGGGATTGTTGCTAGGTGCCATGGAATTGGCTTGAACTCACAGTGATCTTATGTGCAACAGAACAAAACACAACCCGGTCCTGCACCAACCTCAAATCCTTGCTTTGCATGAGCCCATCATTGTAGCCACTGTGTCAGTCCATCTTGTTGAGGGTCTTCCCC
>NW_006930427.1:0-730 GCF_000298275.1 Orycteropus afer afer
ACAACCCTTTTGGCTTGGTTTACTCCTCCGGAAAGTGAAGCGATTGGATTTCAGAGGTTACATGAGGCCCTAGAAGTCACTGAGAGTTGAGGGGCCACTGGAGAAATGGAGTGTGTAGGCCCTACAGCAAAATATTTGATGTAAAATTTGTAAAGTGCCTTGTATCCTCCAACCTGATCGTAGGTGCGGAGATGGTGACTTCTGGATAGGTGACTCGTAAGATCCCTTCCAGTTTTATTGTTCTGTGTTTAAAAAAATTTTTTTTTTTTTTTTTTAGCCTTTTCAAAATTCAGGCCCTTTTCTATACTCTGTGAAGTCTCCATCTCCCCGATATGCTTCATGTCCCCACTCCCATCATTCTTCTTTGCCTTTTTTTTTTTTTTTTTTGCCTGTGCTTACTTTCCTCTTTTTCTGCTTAAGGGATCATCTGCATTAGCAAGCTCAGTTCTATATTAAACAGAAGAAAGCCAATCAGAGTGTGTTAATCAATGCTAATGTACCATGAAGGGCCAATATCTGAGAGAAATGTTAGCCTTTTCCTTTGTTGTTGTTGATAGTTGCTGTCAAGTTGGCTCCACCTTGTGAGGACCCCATGCACAACAGAATGAAACACCACCCAGTTCTGTGCCATCTTCATGGTTCACTGCAGGTCAAACCACTGTGATCCACGGATCTTCACTGACTGATTTTGAAAGTACATGTTGTTGTTGTTGTTGTTGTTATGTGCCGT
>NW_006930427.1:1455-4572 GCF_000298275.1 Orycteropus afer afer
GATCAAACAAGTAATAATTTTCATTCCTAGAGAATTTTGTACAGTGATTTTGTACATATTTTCTCATATAATACTTTTGAATCCCAAAGGACAGACAGATGCAGGCAATTGCAAAATTTCAACTCTTGTCTTCTCTCTGGTAATCTGATACTCTTCCTACTCCATCTCACCAATTTCTGCCACCGACAGGTGAAGTATGTGGACTTGATCCAAGCAAACTGCTGACAGAAGAGAGTTATTTTGGTTCCCTGCAACCTCTGTCCATTGCCTTTCCTTCCCATTGGAGTCCTTTTCTCTTCACCACCTGCCTTCTCATGTGCCCATTTATTTGCAGAGCATCAGAATTTTACGAGACTCTTATGTTGTTGTTAGATGCCATCAAGTTGATTCCAACTCATAGCATCCTATGTACAGCAGAATGAAGCACTGCCTGGTCCTGCACCATCCTCACAATCATTGCCATGCTTGAGCTCATTGATGCAGCCACTTATCATCCATCTTGTTAAAGTTCTTCCTCTTTTTCACTGACCCTATATCCTTCTCCAGGGACTGGTCCCTCCTGACAACATGACGAAAGTATAAGAGGTGAAGTCCTCCTATCCTCACTTCTAAAGAATATTTGTTGTTCTTCTGGCAGTACATGGTATATTTAATATACTGTGCGAACATCAGAATTCAAGTGCATCAGTTCTTCATTCTTACTTATGCATTGTCCAGGTTTTGCATGCCTATGAGGTAACTGAAAATGCCATGGCTTGCAGGCCCCTTACTTTTCAAGTTTACCACTATGATGCCAACCACTGCCATTACTTAATGAATTCATGTCCACAAATCTTTACTATGACTAGTTAGCTATCTAAATAGCTAGAGCACTTTCATTCATTCATTTTTGTAGAACCTTAATGGGGCTGGAGCTGTGTGTCAACTTGGCTGCATGGACCACAATTCTGTGTGGTTTAAGCAACTGTGATATGGGTTATTCCCATATGTATATGTTTTGAGCAGCCAATCCACTGAAAGGGAGTTTCCCTAGGGGTGTGGCCTGCTTCCAATATATTTATGGATATCCTGGGAGAAGAGACACACTTCTGTGGATTAGGATCCTGTTGTGCTGCCTATAACTGTCCATGAGCGAACAATCCACCATTCAGCCTGGAGATCTTGGATTCTTCATTTGTTGGAGTCAACAGCCAGTATACTGCCTGCCAACCTTGAGCTCATCAGCCCCTGCAGCTGTGTGAGTAGGGAAAATCCTCCAGCTTGATGTTTGATCCAAGAACTTGGGACTTGCCAGCTTCTGTAAGTGTGTGAGACATTTTCCTAAGATAAATTTCTCTTTCTTTATGTGTATATATAAACTTTACTGATTTTGCTTCCCTAGAGAACCCAGTCTAACACCCTTAATATGCCAGGGCCTGGGCTGATAAAAGATGGAGGAAGAAAGGCAACTTTAACTTTGGAGGAGGCTTAACCTGGAAGGGAAACAAATATGTCTATGTGTAACTGTGGACAATGAAATCTGTGCCACAGATCCCTACAGAGTCCAGTGGGGAGAAAGATCATTCTTGCAGGGCAGTTGGAAGGACATGGAAGGTATCATTTGGGAATAAATGTTTATACTGTGCTCTGAAGAGTGCATCCACAAAGAAGGAAGGAAGGGCTCAGGGTTTTTCTAAGGGAAAACAGCATGTAATAAGGTTCAGGAGACAACTAGAAATGATTTACCATTCCCTATTGTCCAGATAATACTAATATTTTAAGGTCTTAAATAGCTTTATGTAAAGAAGTGAGTGATAAGGGGATTTCATGAACTATAGCAATGCAGACAGGAGAGTTATTTTTAAGCAAGAATTTTTTTTTTTTTTTGGCATCTCTCAATATTGTCTCCAAGTTCACCTCCTCCTATTTAAGCACAGTAGATCTAGATCTCACTTGTCTTTGAAACTACATTTTGTATTCTTTTTAGTTTGCTGCTACATCATGGTTGCTTCTTCTGTGTTTTCATAGGGTATGCCTGTGTCCATTTGTACTAATGCATTTATATAGGTTGCAATAAATTGTTGGTGTTGATGAACTTTCTGCTTGCTTTATTTAAAACCGTGATCTTTTCATTTGCTGGTTTCTCCAACAGCCTGATGTCCCATGCCTATGGGTCTATATGGAGTTCTGGTAGCGTAGTGCCTAAGGCACTTGACTGCTAACCAGAAGGCTGGTGGTTCAAACCCACCAGCCACTCCTTGGAGGGAAGGTTGGGCAATCTACTTCCGTAATGATATTGTCTCGGAAACCCAAGGAGGGGTCACTATGAGTCATATGAGTCGGATCTGATTTGATGACAGTGAGGTTTTTTTTTTTTTTTAATGAATGTTGGAACTAGTTCTGCAAATGCATTGCCTCAATCTTGTTGCCTGCAGTAAGATGCTTTTAATATTTTCTCCACATGTAAACTAAATGTTTTCTTTTAACTTTTCTTTAATTTCCATGTGGTTAATCCCTTTTTACTGCAGGGAGCCTGGATATTTATAGATTTTTTTCCGTTTCATTCTATCTTCAATAATTTGCTTTTTACATTCAGTGAACACATCCATCACAATAAATGGTCCTTTCCCCATTCGTATTGACTTGCATTTATTTAACCCAGACTTCCTTTTTATATCCTTATTAATGTTCGTGGTAATTTTAGCTCAGGAAACAGGGTATTAGAGCTGGCACAGAGCTTCAAGTTTTCCTATTAGATCAAATGACTCATGTCGTGATGCCTATCTTCAAGTTTTATCATTAAGTTAAGAACAAGGTTATGTGATTTTTTTCCCCCTTAATTAACTCGATATCAAATGAGAGTATTAAATAAGGATCTGTAAGTTATTCCCCATTTCATTAAAATGTTCTTGATTTGATAGACCTTTCATACACTGAAAGATGTAAAATATTTCCATTACTAATTTTGAACATTTTTATAACAAGTCCAATTTTATAAATTTGCATAGCTCCAACTTGATATAAGTAGAGGACTGGGTTAAAGTAACTAACAATTGTTGCACTTAGAGTCTATAAGGATGTAAGGGAGCCCTGGTGGTGCAGTGGTTAAAGTGCTGGGATACTAACTGAATGGTCAGT
>NW_006930428.1:0-2799 GCF_000298275.1 Orycteropus afer afer
ATTTCTAATTTTTCATTTATTTTGTCATTTTGTTCTTGTATTTTCTTCCAAAATTATTCTAAGGTTTTTTTCTGTGTTTTCTTTGGTCTGTCTCTTAATCCTTTGAAGATACCTAAAGATAATTCTTTTGAATTCCTTATTAGAGAGTTCCAATGCTGTTTCTTCCTCAGGGATGTATTCTGGGTCTGTATTCTGCTCCCTTGTTTCTACCAGTTTATCTTGCTTCTTTGTGTGGGTTGTAATGGTCTGTTGTCTCCAAGGCATCATGGTGTTGTTGTATTTAGATCTCTGTTAACTGTCTGTGAAGAGCAGTCAAGGGTGATTCCGGCCCTTCTTGGTGGTTTTTTTATCATTGGCCCATTGGTGGAGAAGGAGGTAGTAGCTGTCACTCAGTAAGTGAAGTTGCAGGAGGTGTGGGTGTAGTTGTGTCTTATGGGAACTGCTGTTGTCTCCCACTCAATTAGACACAAATTACAATCGAATAACCTTCAAAAAACTTGTCAGTCTTGCAGGTCCCGAGTGTCCTTGGGGTTGCTGGAAAGCAGAACGTGTTCTTAAGCCCCAGGAATCTGCGAGAGTGCTGTCTCTTTAAATATCCAAAATAGTCAAGCTGCTTTTTACACCTACAAAATGGCAGCACCTCCGAACAGGCAAAAGTCCACAGCTCAGTCCACCTTTCTCTTCACCTTCTCCACTTGTTCCTCAGTCACCATACACAGTCCTCCATGCAGTCCCTGGCTAGCAGTGTGATTTTTAGGTTAATTCATAAGTCCTACAACCATTCGGGAATCTCCAAGCTGTCTGTACCATCAGGATCACTCAGGATGGCTGCCAGACCACAGCTTTGTCTGTCTCCTTTTTTGGTATTTTCAGGCAAATTCTTCTAGTTGGGGTTTAGTCCACTTATATATCCTTCCCTTCAAAGCTCAGGGGTCCAGGATTATCTTCTGTGCCTGTATTAATTGGTTTCCCTTTTCTTTGTTGAAGAGAGTCTGTGCAGTCTTTCTGCCTGGTCCGCCATCTTGCCAGAACCTCTGCTTTCACTTTTTTGAGGAAACACCATACCATTTGCCACAATGGTTGTACCATCTTACAACCCCACCAGCAGTGCACCAGAGTTCCAATCTCTCCACAACCTCACAAGCATTTGTTATTTTCTGACCTGTTGGTCTTTGGTGTTATTGCTGGGGTGAGATATCTCATTGTTGTTTTGATTTGCATCTCTCTAATGAGTAATGATTGTGAGCAATTTCTCACGTGTTTGTTGGCTGCCTGTACATTTTCCATGGTGAAGTGTCTGTTCAAATCTTTTGCCCATTTGTGAATTGGGTTGTCTTTTTGGTGTTGAGGTGTTGAAGTTTTCTGTAGATTTTGGAGATAAGTCCTTTATCAGATATGTCATAGGCAAATATTTTCTCTCAATCTGTAGGTTCTCTTTTTACCCTTTTGACAAAGTCTTTCAATGAGCATAACAATTTAATTTTTCAAAGATCCCAGTCATCTAGCTTCTCTTCTATCTCCTGCACATTCTGGGTTATGCTATTTATGCCATAAGTTAGGGATCCCAGATTTGCACCTATTTTATCTTTGATGAGTTTTATAGTTTTGGGTTTTGCATTTAAGTCTTTGATCCAGCTTGAGTTTGTTTTTTGTGTATGTGGTGATGTATGGGTCTTGTTTCATTTTTATGCAGGGGGATATCCAGTTTTCCCAGCACCATTTGTTAAAGAGGTTTCTCTTTCCCATTTAATGGTTTTGGACCTTTGTCAAAGATCAGTTGTCTACAGATGAATGGGGTTATATCTGGACTTTTGATTTTGTTCCATTGGTCTATCTGTCTATCATTGTACCAGTACCATGTTGTTTTGACTATTGTGGCTGTATAGTATTTCTTAAGATATGGGAGTGTGAGACCTCCCACTTTGTTTTTCTTCTTGAGATATGCTCTGCTTATCCAGGGTCTCTTTCCTTTCCATATGAAATTAGTAATTAGTTTTTCCATGTCCTTAAAAAATTTTGTTGAAATCTGGATCAGGATTGCATTAAATGTGTAGATTGCTTTAGGTAGTGTGATAGTTGGAGCTGTGTGTCAACTTGGCTGGACCCCAGTTCTGTGTGGTTGTTCCCATGATGAGATCAGATGACTGTGTCCTGAGTGACCAGTCTGCCCAAGGGGAGTTTCCCTAGGGGTGTGGCCTGCTTCTAAGATATCCAGGGACATCCTGGGAAGAGACATATTCTTTGAGGGATTGTAAACCTGGTGTGGAGACTACAAACTTCCGTGAGTGAGCAGCCCACCGCTAGGCCTGGAGATCTTGGATTTGTCTTTCGTTGGAGTCAACAACGAGTGTACTGCCTGCCAGCCTTGAATTTCTCAGCCCCCTGTGCTTAGGAAGCTAAGGCTGCCGCCAGCCCATTTCCTCCAGAGACTTGGACTTGCTGGCTTCTATACATTTGTGAGCCATTTTCCTAAGATAAATTTCTCTCTCTCTCTCTCTCTAAATATATACATATATACACTTTGCTGGGTTTTGTGTTTCTCTAGAGAACCCAATCTAACACAGGTAGTATTGACATTTTCAAAATATTTAGTCTGCTTATCCATGCACAAGGTAGGTTCTTCCATTTATGTAGTGCCCTTGTTGTCTCTTGTAGCAGTGTTTTATAGTTTTCTTTGTATAGGTCTTTTGTGTCTCTGGTGAGGTTTATTCCTAGATATTTTATCACTTTAGTTGTTGTTGTTAGGTGCCGTTGAGTCATTTCCAACTCATAGTAACCCCATGCACAGCAGAACGAAAT
>NW_006930428.1:3930-4437 GCF_000298275.1 Orycteropus afer afer
CTCTGGAAGTTCTCTGTCAATATACTGCTACAACCGTTTTTGAATTTTCTTCAGCAAGATCTTACTGAGTGCGATATTAATGATATTGTTTGCTAATTTCCACATTCTGTGGGATCCCCTTTCTTTGGAATGGGTACAAATATGGATGTCTTCCAGTCAGTTGGTCAGGTAGCTGTCTTCCAAATCTGTTGGCATAACCAAGTGAGTGCCTCCAAAGGGGCATCCATTTGTTGAAATATCTCAATGGGTATTCTGTCAATTCCCGGAGCCTTGCTCTTCGCCAATTCCTTCATTGCAGCTTCAACTTCCTCCTTCAATACCATTGGTTCTAGATCACATGCAACCTCCTGAAATGGATGAAGATCGATCAGTTCTTTTTGGTACAGTGACTCTGTATTCCTTCCATCTCCTTTTGATGTTTCCTGCATCATTCAATATTTTGCCCATAGAATCTCTCAATATTGCAACTCGAGGCTTAAATTTTTTCCTCAATTCTTTCAGCTTGAG
>NW_006930429.1:0-710 GCF_000298275.1 Orycteropus afer afer
ATGTGAACTGCTGTATGGAAAGTGAATTTGCTCTGTAAATCTTCACCCAAATAAAAATAAATAAATTGGAAAAAAAAAAAATCTCATAGCATGGATGAAATTAGAGGCCATTATGCAAGTGAAGTTAGTCACAAAGCAGCAAATATTGCATGAGAACACTATTGTAAAAAATCAAGAAAAGAGTTTCACACACACAAAAAGATATATTATTGATGGTTACCAGGGGTGAATGGGGAAGGGAGGGTAAACCACTAGAGAATCAATACATATTCGCTTGGGTGAAGGAATAAAAATAAATAAGTAAAATAAAATCTGTTTTCCCATATTTTCATATTATATCCTATGATCTATTTAACTCTTTTGGAGAATTTTTTAATTTTCCAAATAAATAAATAAATGATGTTACTGTTGCTGTTAGGTACCATTGTATTGGCGCCAAGTTGTAGTAGCCCCACGGAGAACAAAATGAAACATTTCCTTGTTGTGTATCCTCACATTCCTTGCTGTACCTGAGCCCATCAATGCAGCCACCGTGTCAATCCATCTTGTTGAGGGTCTTATCCTTTTCACTGACCCTCTTTATCAAGCATGATGTCCTTCTCTGGGAAATGGTACCTTCTGAAAACATGACCAAAGGTGGTGAGATAAGTCTAGCCATTCTTGCTTCCAAGGAACATTCCAGCAACACTTCTTCCAAGACAGATTTATTC
>NW_006930429.1:4170-5132 GCF_000298275.1 Orycteropus afer afer
ATTTTGAGTCATGCTCCATCAGCAAATGAAGTTCCCAAAAGCTTTACTCCATCCATGCTATTAAGGTCAACTCTACTCCGAGGAGGCAGCTCTTCTCCAGTCATATTTTGAGTGCCTTCCAACCTGAGGAGCTTATCCTCCAGCACTATATAAGATAATGTTTCAGGGTTATTCATAAAATTTTCCAGTAATATATCAGGCAGTGTTTCACTGCTCTTCATTAGGTTTTCATTGGCCAATTTTTTCAGAAATGGACGGCCCCTTCCTTTTCCCCAATCTTTCTTAGTCTGAAAATTCTGCTGTAACCTGTGCACCATGGATGAGCCTGCTGGTATTTGAAATACCTGTGGCATAGTTTCCAGTCTCATAGCAGCACAAATAGCAAATAAATAACTGAAAATCAATTGCTGTAGAGTCAGCTCCATCTTGTAATGACGAGTAGAACTGTTCCATTGGGTTTCAAATGGCTGATTTTTCAGAAGGTGATCCCAGGCCTTTCTTCTGATGCATCTGTTGTTGGACTTGACTCACTATCCTCTCCCTTAGCTGCCAAGTGCATTAATCATTTGCACCATCCAGGGACTGCTCTAAGCACCTACTTAAACAGGCTTAATATCATAGAAGAACACCGCCATTCTGTCCGTGAGGATCTGGCGCATGAGATACCACCTATGGTCCAGGGCTGAATCTTATAAAGGAGGTGCCTCTGAAGGGTTCTGACAATGTGGTGAGAAAGAGAAATGAGGATCAGCCATATGATCTCCATGGTGCCTTCCGTGGTGGTGAGGATGGCGACTGGGTGCTCCCACTGACTTGTGTATTAAATGAGTTCATAGATTGTTGCTGTTGTTGTTAGTTGCTGGTTCATGGTGACCTTGTGCAACAGAATGAATTCTTGTCCAGTCCTGCACCATCTTCACGTTCACTAGCATGTCTGAGGGCAGAGTTGTGGCCATTGTGCC
>NW_006930430.1:0-2161 GCF_000298275.1 Orycteropus afer afer
GTTCTATGAGCTTCTTGGACAAATATCTTTTCTTCCTTCATGATATGGGGGAAGTTTTCTTTTAGCAGATCTTCCACAATTTTCTTGGTGGTCTTTTTAGCCTCTTCTTGTTCTGGAATTCCAATGAGTCTTATATTGTTTTGTCTCATGTTGTCGCACATAATTCTTAGGCTCACTTCATTTCTCCTAAATCTTTGTTCTGATTTTTCCTCATATAGGCTAGTGTCCAGGGATTTGTCTTCTAGTTGGGATATAGATTTTTCAGCCAGTTCTAATCTACTCTTTTGAGCTTCTACTGTATTGTGTAGTTCTGTCATTTTGGTGCTCATGGTTTGCATATCAATAGACATCTCCTGCATTTCTAACTACTGTTTTTGTATGAGTTCTGATTGTGCATTAATCTTAATATTCTGTTCCTCAATGATTTTCCTGAGTTCCTCCAGGGAACCATCTGTGTTCTCCTTGTTTATGTTTGGGGTTTCCTTAGGCTCTTGTATAGCTCTATAAACATATCTTCTAAATTCCTTCTCAGATAATTCTATTGCTTCCTCTTCCTCCATGTATAATGAGACCTTTGTTTGTGGTTTTGCTTCTAATGCCTTGTCCTATTTTTTGTTTGATTTGAGGTTGCCTGTTGTTTCCTAGACATTTTGATGTTGTCTTTAACTGTTGGGTACATGTTTATTTGTTTTGTCTTGGTTTTGTGGTTTAACATTTTGAAAAGGTGAAGCTGGTATATTTTATTTTATTGATTCAGGTATGCTGGGTCGCTCTGCTGTTTTCTTTGTGATGGTGGAATCACTATGTGGAATGTGGATATGTGTTTCTGTTTGTCATAAAGAGGGTTTGTAGTTCGAACTGGGAGGTTTTATGGTAATTGGCTGAATATGGTTTCTTCTATTGAATGAGTGAAGTTATTGGCAGAGATGGTGGAAGCAGAAGAAGGAAAGCTTGATGTTGCTAGGGTCAGTTTCTAGGACTTTGAGCGGGCTGCTGCTTATGACATGGTACTGTCATTTACAAGCCTGTGGCTCAATTTCAGGAAAGATTTCTGTTGTTAGGGTGTTGTCACTTTCCACCAGGCTTAGACACACTCAAAGACCCTGCTTCTGAGGCCCCTTGGTGCCAAAAAGATGATCCAAGACAAATTCCTGGGTCTGCACTTGGCTACAGATTCCTCTCTCTCCACCCTGTCTGCCTGCAGTGCCAGCCCAATCCACCCAGATTGTGAACAGCTCAGGAGTTTGTCTGTGATACCACCCACTTGCGGCACAAAAGATGTGTGTGATTTCCACTGCATTGGAGTCGGGAGAGTGCCTGCTAGTAATCTGTGGTCCTGATATCAGTGACAAAGACAAGCACAGACCTCTCAATGCCTCCCAGGTTGACCCAAACCCACTCAGTGAGCCACTGAGGGGGTAGCAAGCTCACCTTCCTGGAGTACCAGTGAGCTCTCCACTTGGGTTTCAGTGGTGCTGCACATGCCTGTTTGTGCTGAACCAACTCAAGTTACTGATAAAATCAGGTGTTGAAGGTAGATCCTTAGGGTGTTTGATGGTATGTTGGAGTGGTCGCTGGTCTGCTGATATAGGGTGTCTTCCTCCTTGGCCCACGGAAATCTCAGGTGGCTGCCCTTGTCAGCCAGACAGTGACTGCCCCAGGCAAGTTTCCAATGGCCTCTCTCAGCTGCCCATCCACCCTCTGCTGGGTAGATTGTCCTTAAATTCTTTCCCTGTGCATGTCCTCTAATTCTACTCTTCTGTGTTTGGTATACTCTGATTCAGTGAGCTGTTCAGAGCACCAAAATCTCTAACTCAAACTGCTGTACCAAGTTTTTCAAGCACTAAGATGCTAGAGGGAAATAGCATAGTGATTACTGATGAGACTCCATTTTGAATCCTGGGCAGAGCCATTTTGAATGTTTACAAGCAGTGGCCATTTTGGATATTTAAAGTGACTGAGCATGTAGCCATTTTGACTGTTAACAAATGGTGGCCATTTTGGATATTTAAAGTGACCGAGGGAGCAGACATTTTGAATCTTTACAAGTGGCAACCATTTAGGATTTTAAAGTGATAACATTCTCATTCGGATTCCATGATCCTAAGAATAGGCTCTGTTTGCTATGGTTGTTGTTGTTGTTGTTATGTGCCGTCGAGTC
>NW_006930430.1:2415-2969 GCF_000298275.1 Orycteropus afer afer
CTCCTTGGGTTTCCGAGGCAGTATCACTACGGAAGTAGGATTGCCCAACCTTCCTTCCGAGGAGTGGCTGGTGGGTTTGAACCGCCAGCCTTTTGCTATGGTAGGCAGGGACATAAAAGAAGCTGACAACAGGAAAGAAGACAGGTGGTGAGTGTGTAAGTGATACCCACTAGCAAATAGAGGAGCACAGCACAGTAACCTGTACATACAAACAAAATGAAAATCGTGGGCAAGTCATTTCAACATACAATTACCAATTAAATATAAACACAAAAACATACAATGCCTCAGAGACAACAGAGCATCACAGTCCACAGAAAGAAGCAAGATAAAGCAGGAGAAACAAAGGACCAGGATACAGACCCAAAACACATCTCTGAGAAAGAAACCCCAAGACACGTCATCATCAAACTCATCAAAACCAAAGACAAAGACAGAATCCTGAAAGCAACATGGGAATAACAAAAAGTTACCTACAAAGGACAGCCAGTAAGAATAAGCTCTGATTTCTCAGCAGAAACCATGCAAGCGAGAAGGCAATGGGATGGTTTATA
>NW_006930430.1:3944-4403 GCF_000298275.1 Orycteropus afer afer
TCAAGCTCAATTGGCATAACATACTATGTAAAATATTGTTCCACCTCCTACTTTGGCGAGTAGCGACTAGGATGTTAAAAGCTAGCAAGCTGCCATCTAGATGCAATGATAGGTCTCTCCTCGTCCAGAGCAAAGAAGAATGAAGAAAACCAAAATTCATGGAAATATTTAGTCCTAGCGACTGGTACACCATCCGATCTGCAGCCTATATGACTATGAGACCAGAAGAACTAGATGGTGCCCGACTATCACTGACATCCACTTGGAAGGGGATCTATGTAGCCGATCCTTGATAGAGAGGAAGAACAATGTGGAACAAAACTCAAAATCATTTGGAGAAAAAAAAACAGGGGGCAGGTTTGCTGGTCTGATAGAGCCTGGTGGAACCACTGAGACTATGGCCCCTATCTGCCCTTCAGGTCTGGAATTGAACCCACACCTATGGTTTCCAGCCAAACA
>NW_006930431.1:0-4517 GCF_000298275.1 Orycteropus afer afer
TGGATAACATTGCATAAAACAAAAATTCCTGAACATTTAATTGTGCTCATATAGAATTTGTACATAGATCAAGAGGCTGTCATTTGAACGGAAGAAGAGGACACTGCATGGTTTAAAATCAGGAAGGATATGCATCAGGGTTGTATCTTTCATCATACTTATTTAATCTGTATGCTGAGCAAATAATCTGAGAAACTGGATTATATGAAGAACGTGGCATCAGGATTGGAGGATGGCTCGATAACAAGCTGCAATATGCAGATGACACAACCTTACTGGCCGAAAATAAAGAGGACTTGAAGCACGTACTGACGAAGGTCAAAAACTTCAACCTTCACTATGGATTATACCTCAACATAAAGAAAACAAAAATCCTCACAACAAAACCAATAAACAGCATCATGATAAATGGAGAAAATATGGATGTTTACAAGGATATCATTTTGGATGAAATGAATCCACAATCAATGCCCATGGAAACAGCAGTCAAGAAATGAAACAACATATTGCACTGGGCAAATATTCTTGAAAAAAAACACCTCCTGAAAGCGTTAGAGATGCGATCAGGCATGTTGCATTCACATAGGGGGAAAGCTGGATAGACAGGAATGCACAGATAAGGGGCACAGAGAGGGGATAGTTACAGGGAGGAGAAGGGAGAAGAGTGTTTTATGAGTGGGGATTGTAACTACAGCTGTGAAATCAACTGTGCATGAACTATTGAATATAAAACAAACCTGCTTTGTAAGTTTGCACCCAAAGCACAATTTAATAAATAAATAAAGGGTTAAACAGCAAAGATGTCACTTTGAGCACTAAGGTGCATCTGATCCAAGCCATGGGACTTTCAATTGCCTCATATGCATGGGCAGCTGGGAAATTGACAAGGAAGAGCAAAGAACTGATGCATTCAAATTATGGTGTTGGCTAAGAATATCAAATATACTGTGGACTTCCAGAAGAGCAAAGAAATCTTTCTCAGAAGAAGAATAGACAGAATGCTCATTAGAAACGAGGATGTGACACTTAGTCTTCAGGACTTTTACATGCTATCAGGAGGGACCAGTCCCTAAGGAAGGACATTACGCTTGGTAAAGCAGAAGGTAAATAAAAAAGGAGCTCTGGTAGCATGGTGGCTAAAGCACTTGACTGCTAACCAGAAGGCTGGCAGTTCAAACCCACCAGCCACTCCTCGGAAGGAAGGTTGGGCAATCCTACTTCCGTAGTGATACTGCCTTGGAAACCCAAGGAGGGGTCGCTATGAGTCGGGGCCGACTCGATGGCACATAACAACAACAACAACAAATAAAAAAGAGGAAGACCCTCAAAGAGACTGATTCACGCAGTGCTGCAACAATGGGCTCAAATATAGCCATGATTGTGAGGATGGTTCAGAACAGGAAAGTGTTTCTGTTGTACCTGGGGTCACCATGAGTAGGAACTGTCTCAAGGGCACCTAAGAATAATAACCTAATTATTATAGAGGCTCTATCATCATACTTAAAAAAAAAAAAAAATTATGTTCACACAGAACCTGAGGATTTGGCCTCATCTGGAAATAGTCTTTGCAGATGTAATTAAGATAAGAATCGAGATTTGATCATTCTGGATTGTGATGTGGCATAAATCTAATGGAAGTGTCCTTATGAGAGACAGAAAAAAAGGAAAGAGAGACACAGGGAAGAGGATGATGGAAAAGGGAGGCAGAGATTGGAGTTATGTGTCTTCTAGTGAAGGATCACCAAGGAATACCAGCAACCACTGAAGGAGGGAGACAGGTATTGGACAGTTTATCCCTCAAAGTCTCCATGAGGAACCAGTCATGATGACATCCTGATTTTAGATTTCTCGTCTCCAGAACTATGTTGTTGTTGTTGTTGTTGTTGTTATGTGTCGTCGAGTTGGACCCGACTCATAGCGACCCCTCCTTGGGTTTCCGAGGCAGTATCACTATGGAAGTAGATTGCCTCATCTTCCTTCTGAGGAGTGGCTGGTGGGTTTGAACCACCAGCCTTCTGGTTAGCAGTCAAGTGCTTTAGGCACTATACTACCAGAGCTCCCTCCAGAACTATAACAGAATACATTTCTGTTGTTGAAAGCTATGTATTTTGTGGTAATTTGTTCTAGCAGCCCTAGAAAACTCATACATTTCCCTAGGAAGTTAATCCAGGGCAATGTAATGGATGTGGGGGGAAAAAAGTATATAAACGAGGTCTTATTTGCAAGCATCTCACAATATCACCAGAAGTATAAAACTGGGGCATATACCTCAATCAACAGGAGGAGAAAGTGATCCTCTTTCCTATGACTTGCGTGTCTATTAAGTATCTTACTACCACAGTGAGAAATGAATAAGTTTCTGTGGGTAAGAGCTCAGGTTGTGAAATTCCTACCACTGGCTGGGGGACTTTGACAATTTACTAAACTTTCTAAGACTGTAATTTTTCCATCTCTAAAATGGAGATGATAATGGTGGGTACCTCATGAAGTTATTATGATGATTAATAAGAAATACATTGCAAAGAAATTTGCAATATGTATATGATCAATTGATTTTGCTCCTATTACAATGCAGTTGATCTGTCAGCAAAATCTATTTTTCCATTAAAATTCTGCTCTCAGTCACCTTCTTTGGAAAACCTTCACCTTGCAACTATTCCTCTATTCTTAATGCTCTCAAAATACTTCAATCTATATCTCTTAGTACTTTTATTTTGGATTGTCATTATTGGGGCATAAGTCATAAAAATTATGCATTCATTAAAAGTGGAGGTCATGTCTTAACTAATGCTCTATTTCTAGATCATACTACATGCTTGGAACAAAGTTTCCTCTTCAGTTTCCTCTTCTGATTGAATAATGAATGACTCTAGTGTTGGCATAATAGTGTCCCCATTCTAAGTGTTATGATAGTGCAAAAATATTAATGACTTTTCATGAAGTTCATGTCATTATCTAGTTGCTCAGATGAATGCCTTAAAATATGAATAATTGGGGGAGCTCTGGTAGCATAGTACCTAAGGCACTTGACTGCTAACCAGAAGGCTGGTGGTTCAAACTCACCAGCCACTCCTCAGAAGGAAGATTGGGCAATCTACTTCCATCATGGTATCGCCTTGGAAACCCAAGGAGGGGTCGCTATGAGTTGGGTCCAACTTGTTGCCACATAACAACATTAGATGCTCTGGTAGTGTAGTCGGTAAGGCACTTGGCTGCTAGCCAGAAGACCGATGGTACAAACCCAGCAGCTGCTCCACAGGAGGAAGATGAGGCAATCTACTTCCTTAAAGATTTACAGCCTTGGAAACCCATCTGGGGTTGCTATGACTTGGACTTGACTTGATTGCAGTGGGTTTGTGGGTTTATCTTGTACCTGTACTAATGTTTATGAATCATACTTTATCTGGAAGCAGAACAATGAGTTGAGAGGGATACACTAAGTCATGTTTAGAAAGTATTGTGTCACAATGGCAACATGTTTTCAAACTCTAAAAATTTAGGTAACTGAGTCTAATTGGTATGGTGACAAAAATGAAATACAGCTATTAATTAGTCATAAGATGGAAAACAAATAATTGCTGTAATTCTTCATTTTTATTTGGAAGAGTTATGTGATTAACTACAACACAAAGGCCATCATACCCTAGCAATTCTTAAGTCAGGGAGCAGCCAACTTATTTTGAATTCAAATAGTTGCCAGTGAAGAATCCTATCAATTTATCAAAGTCTTTAAGACAACAATTCTGAACAAAATGTTCCAAAAGAACTTTGATTACAGAAGTCAATGTACTGACAGAGACTACTGATCACTGAACTAAAAAAATGGAAAAATTTGCAATACCATTTAGCAGCCACAGCAGAGATTTCTAACAAGAATATACACAAAGGTTAACTTATTCTAGTAGGTAGTCGCTGTGTCATAAAAAATGAGGGGTTTTAAGTACTTTACCTTCTCCTTCCTTATTTCCCCACCTCATGTTCATTTTCACTGTTTAAATGTCAACCTCCTTGTTACTGAGTAATTACATGTGCTTGTCTTCTCAACTCAGCATAGAGTCCCACAGGCACCATCATTTTTAAACACCTTTTTATAACAGTGCCTAGCACAGTGCCTGGCTTATAATAATTTATTGTTAGGTGCCTTTGAGTCAGCTTCAACTCATAGCAACCCTATGTACAAAGGAATAAAATACCGCCCAGTCCTGTGCCAGCCTCACAATCCCTGCTATGCACAATGTTTCAAGGCTATTCATAAAGTTTTCCAGTATTATACCAGACAGTGTTTCACTGCTATTCATAAACCATTTATACTAATAGCTCCTAAATAAATATACCTCCAAACCAAAACCAAACTCACTGCCATCAAGTCAACCTCAACTCATAGCAAACCCCATTAGGTTTCCAAGGCTACAATCTTTAGAAAGAAGACTGCCTCATCTTTCTTTTGTGGAGCATCTGGTGGGTTCAAACCATTGACCTTCTGGTTAGCAACCAAATGCCTTAACCACTACACCACC
>NW_006930432.1:0-746 GCF_000298275.1 Orycteropus afer afer
AAAAGAGCAGGAGTGGCAATATAAATTTCTGATAAAATTGACTTTAAGACAAAAACCACCATACGAGACAAGGAAGAACATTATATAATGATTAAAGGATCAACTGAACAAGAAGATATAACCATAATAAATATCTATGGACCTAATGAAAAGAGCCCTAAAATACATAAATCAGACTTTAAAAGAGTTGAAAAGGCAAATAGATAATTCCACAGCCATAGTGGGAGACTTTAATACACCACTTTCTTTGAAAGACAGAACAACTGGAAAGAAATTCAACAAAGATGCAGAAGAGTTAAACAATACGATCCACCAACTTGACCTAACAGACATCTACAGAGCACTTCACCCAACTATAGCACAATATACATTCTTTTCCAGTTCACATGGATCATTTTCCATGACAGACCATAGGCAAGCTTTCAAAAATTTAAAAACATTGAAATATTGCAAAGCATCTTCTCAGATCACAATGCTATCAAATTAAAAAACAACAATAGGAAGATCAATGGATAAAGAGTAAATAAACACTTGGAAACTGAACAACACCCTTCTTAAGAAAAACTGGGTAAGAGAAGAAATAAAAAGTGAAATTGAAAAAATCGTTGAATCAAATGAGAATGAAAATAAAACATAACAAAATCTTTGGGACACAGCAAAAGCAGTGATCAGAAGAAAATTTAGAGCAATACATGTACATAGCAAAAAAGAAGAAAGAGCCAAAATCAAATCTTTAAATCAACATC
>NW_006930432.1:1528-2190 GCF_000298275.1 Orycteropus afer afer
GGCATTTATGCAAAACCAACAGCCAACATTATTCTCAATGGAGTGAGACTGAAACCATTTCTCTTGAGAACAGGAACTAGACAAGGCTGCCCTCTATCACCACTTCTATTCAACACTGTACTGGAAATCCTAGCCAGGGCCTTAAGGCAAGAAAGGGAAATCAAAGGCATCCACATTGATAAGGAAGAAGTCAAACTATCCCTATTTGCTGATGATATGATCCTATACCTAGAAAACCAAAGAGAATCAGTCAAAAATCTACTGGAACTAATTGAGAGATTTAGTATCGTGGCAGGACACAAGATCGGCATCCAAAAATCAGTTGGATTCCTCCTCTATACCAGCAAAGAGATTGCTGAAAAAGAAGTAAGGAAATCAATACTATTAAAAATAGCTACCAAAAAAATAAAATACTTGGGAATAAATCTTACCAGATATACAAAAGAACTATACAAAGAAAACTATAAAAAACTACTCCAAGAAACCATAAAAGATCGACATAAATGGAAGAACAGACCATGCTTGTACATAGGAAGACTGAACACTGTGAAAATCAATTCTATCCAAAGCAATATATACATTCAATGCAATCCCAATCCAGATCCCATCAACATTTTTAAGGATATGGAAAAACCAATCACTAACTTTATATGGAAAGGAAA
>NW_006930432.1:3875-4553 GCF_000298275.1 Orycteropus afer afer
TTCTGGTTAGCAGTCAAATACCTTAGGCCCCAGGCCACCAGAGATCCTACAAACATACACACACACACACACACACACATAATCACAAACAATACATAGGATGAGGACTGAAGAATGCAAACACAAAAACATAAAAACCTCTATGTATGTTACTCAATACAAGGAAAAACAAAAGGAGAAAGAAATTAATGTACTATGGCAGGAAGAAGTTGAAAACAAACAGGAAGACAGTGGAACTGAATACAAGCTTAACAACAGTCACATTAACTTCTAAGGGGATAAGTACTACACTTGAAAAGTTGAGATGGTCAGGATGGATTAAAAAGCTACATGAGGACTTCTGGTAAGATGGAGGAATACGATGACAAGCTACACAGACCTACTTTAACAAATAAAAGAAAAAACAATTGTCAGAGATACGGGAGACAATCGTGGAGCCCTGAGTTTTGAAAGGAAGTATACAGAAGTGGATTAGGCACCAACTAGAGGAAAAACCTGAATGAAAACATTGAGTACGGAGACAGAGCAGTGGACTGTCAGCTCCCCTGATGGGACCAACATGCTGAATATTTCCAAGTGGTGGTGGGAACTGAGTATCCTAAAGATCAGCCCTGGTCACCAAGGGCTGCAGGGACAACTGCTCTGGTGGCCTATAACTAGGAAAGGAAACAGTAAGGA
>NW_006930433.1:0-875 GCF_000298275.1 Orycteropus afer afer
TTAAATGGGTTTCCCAATTTGCATCATTTTCATACTTAAATGAAATGTTTAAGAATAAATGTTTTTGGATTTAGCTTTTCACAAATATTTGAGGACACCTCTGGAGGAAGTTGGTTATTTTAACTGCCTTCTGGCTCAGGTAATAAACATAACTCTGAAATTTAGTCAATTTTTGTGGTTACTGGTTTGTTTATTTTAAATAATATTTTATTGTATTTTTGGTGGAAGTTTACACAGCAAAGTAGTTTCCTTTTCTATACATATTGTTTTGTAACATTTTTACTTTTTCATAATGTGTCGGCATTCTCATTATTTCTGTTCTGGTTGCTCTGTTTCCATTAATCTAGCTTCCCTGCCCCCTCTTTTACCTTCTATTGTTTAGAGTATCTGTTGACAATTAAGTCTTACACAGATTTTTATTCTCCAAAGCAGTTCAGTATTCATAGGTGATATTGTTTATTTCATGAGCCAATCTTTTATTTGCTGAAAGGTGACCTTCAGGAGTGGTTTTAGTTCAAAATTTAAAGGGTATCTCAGAGTGATAGTCTCAGGCTCATTATCATCTGTTTTTAAATCTTTAAAGTTTTCTACAGCCACTCCTTGGAAGGAAGATTGGGTGATCTACTTCCATAATGATACTGTCTGGGACACCTAAGGAGGGTTCCCTATGACTCGGATCTGACTCAGTGGCAGTGAGTTTGGTTTGGTTTTTGGTAAAGTTTTCTAATTTTAAAGTTGAGCTGTCTCTCTTGCTCTGTGTGCGTGTGCAAGTGTATGTATGTGTTGTTGTTGTTATGTGCCGTCAAGTCGGACCCAACTCATAGAGACCCCTCCTTGGGTTTCCGAGGCAGTATCACTATGGAAGTAGATTGCCC
>NW_006930433.1:3450-4486 GCF_000298275.1 Orycteropus afer afer
GTTTCAAAACATATTAGGAAATAAACTATGGGAATAAAATGGAAGCAGGACATCAGCTCCTTTTTGGCAATCAATATATTAACACATTTGTTATTGTGTTATGTGAGTAATGATTATTTATCTGGCTTCTGATTAAAGATGCTGTATATGATATTGCCATTATAAATACAATAATTCTGTTCTTGATTGTATATTTATGTAAGAATTCCCATCAAGATTTGGAATGCTTATGACACAAATGCAATAAGAAAAATGCTTTATTCATTTATACTCAGTGAAATAATATTAGAAAGTGATATATTCCCTCTTCCTTATGGTTGGCAATTTTGGTCTCATGATTCTGTATTAAATTTATTATTTAATGAGATATAATTTACAAAGATTCTGTCTTAGCATTTGTCTCTACTTGCCTTTCATTATAAATTATAAGTGCTCACACTCAAATGATGAAAAAAATATGCTGTGGAAATAATCATAGTAAATGGGCCTTAGCAACTGTCAAGTTTGAAAAGGAGCTGGACAACTGCACAAGTAATGATTGCATTTACAGATAATAGTCTTTGAACCCTATGTGAGTGTCAATGTTGCCAGGTTTCTAAGACTGAGAAGAGGATCGTTGCATCCTCACTTGCCTTAACTCTTTTTCTGTGATAGGTCCATCAGGATCAGAAGCATCATGTGGCAAAATACACACTTGGAGGCATAGAATTTTACCACAAGGTTGAATAGATCCCTAAGACCTGCTACTAAATGGGAAGTGGAGGCAAAGAATGGTATACTCAGTATTCTTCACCACACCACAAGTCATATACATCAGTTCTTCTGCGGTCTTCCTTATTCATTATCCCGGTCTCACACGCATATGAGTTATTGAAAGTGCCATGGAGAGCAGATGTTATAAACTCTGTATTAGAGGTCTGAAACCATTTTTTCCCAATATACAGCCCCAAAAACCACACTTTCCTATAATAGTAAGGACACATATAAATAAGAATTAATATTTGTCCCACATTAAAATAACTCCATTTATTTTAAT
>NW_006930434.1:0-660 GCF_000298275.1 Orycteropus afer afer
GTCCTGGAGGAAGTGCACCCAAAATGCTCCTTGGAAGCAAGAATGGCCAGACTTCATCTCACCTATTTTGGTCATGTTGTCAGAAAGGACCATTCTCTGGAGAAGGATGTCATGCTTGGTAAGGTGGATGGTCAATGAAAGACGGGAGGCCTTCAACGAGATGGATTGACATGGTGCTATACATGATAGGCTCAAGTATAGCAGGGATCATGGAGCTGGTGCGGGATTGGGCGGTGTTTCGTTCTGCCGTGCATGGGGTTGCTATGAATCAGAAATGACTTAATGGCACCTAACAACAACAACAACAACAACAACAACCAGCAGTATATGAGAGTCCAAATCTCTCCACTTCCTCTCCAGCATTTGTTATTTTCTGTCTCGTTGAACTTTGCTACTAGTGATGGAGCAAGATGGTATCTCCTTGTTGTTTTGACTTGGATCTCTCTAATAGGTAACGATCGTGAGCATTTCTTCATGTGTTTGTTGACCGCTTGAATATGCTCCTTGGTGAAGTGTCTATTCATGTCTTCTGCCCATTTTCTAATAGGATTGTCTTTTTGTTATTGAGTTTTTTATAAATTCTAGAGATAAGTCCCTTGTCAGATATGTCATTACCAAATATTTTTTCCCAATCTGTAGGTTCTCTTTTGACTCTTTTGG
>NW_006930434.1:1925-2466 GCF_000298275.1 Orycteropus afer afer
AATGTTGAACCATCCCTGCATACCTGGTATGAACTGCACTTGGTCATGATGAATGATTTTCTTGATATGTTGTTGCAGTCTATTGGCTAGGATTTGTTTAAGATTTTTGCATCTATATTCATGAGGGATATTGGTCTGTAGTTTTCCTTTAGCATGATGTCTTTGCCTGGTTTTGGTATCAAGGTTATGCTTGCTTCATAAAATGAGTTAGTGAGGATTCCATCCTTTTCTATGTTTTGGAATAGTTTGAGTAGAATTGATATCAGTTCTTCTCTGAATGTTTTGTAGAATTCTCCACTGAAACCGTGTGGGCCAGGTCTTTTTTTAGTTGGAAATTTTTTGATGGCCAGTTCAATTTCTTCTTTTGTGATGGACCTGTTCAACATTTCCACATCATTCTGTGTTAGTTTTGATAAGTGGTGTGTTTCGAGAAATCTGTCCATTTCTTCCAGATTTTCAAATTTGGTGGAGTACAGTTCTTCATAGTATCCTGATATTATCCTTTTGATTTCAGTTGGTTCTGTTGTGATGTCACCCATTT
>NW_006930434.1:3980-4430 GCF_000298275.1 Orycteropus afer afer
AGTTTAGAACAGTCCATTCTATCTTGCCACTCTCTTTACTTCCTCACCATTTAGAAATTTTGTAACTAGACAGTCTTCTCCTTCTTTTTGTTTGTAGTTGCCCTCACTTGCCAATTGATGGCTCCCTGTTTACAATCTTGTAAGCTCATTTTACTTTGGATATGTCCAAAGCTGTGGTTTCTGGGTTATGTCATCTTGTATATTAATGGTGGGCTGTTGTTTACTATTTTTGATTCTCTGCTCAAAGGACTCCCTTTAGCATCTCTTGTAAAGTTAGTCTGGTTTTAACAAATTCCCTTAGTTTCTGCTTCTCTGGAAATCTCCTAATTTCACCATCATATTGAGGGACAATTTTGCCGGGTATATAATTCTTGGTTGAAAATTTTTATCTTTCAGGGTTTTATACGTACCATCCCATCGCCTTCTCGCTTGCATGGTCTCTGCTGAGAA
>NW_006930435.1:0-1094 GCF_000298275.1 Orycteropus afer afer
TGGTGGGTTTGAACCACTGACCTTCCAGTTAGCAGTCAAGTCCCTTATCTACTACACTACCAGAGTTCCTTGTTTATACATACACAAACACACACACATTTATACTTTCTTATAAATTAATCTCCTGGCCTAAACAAAACAGCCAGGCTAACCCAGAAAGGTAGTATTTGTCTTTGAGACAAGAAGCTATTGTGTATGACAACACATTGGACAAAACAGAAGTGACATTAGTGTTATTAAAAATCTCCTGCCTTTAAAGAATACAACAAGTCAAACATTGTCATTTATTTACCTTGCATGACTCTCATGCAAACCTGCTTAATGTGCTGATCTGTTGGTGCTCTACCCTGGAACAAAAAAGGGGAAAGGCAGTTTATACACAGAACCATAAAGAGAGCATTGTTAAATTGTAAACTGACTGATTCTGCAAGGAACTAGGTGGCTGGATTTACTAGACAACTTGCCCATGTTGCTGAACAAATGATGTCTAGTATAGCTCCACTGCACCCTCCTTCCTATGTGGTGATATGGAGTCTCCAAAGAGAAAACCAGAGGGACTACCCACTACTCACCGGAGGGCCCTGGATGCCAGGCAGGCCAGTGGCACCCTGCTCTCCCTGCACACCTCGTGGTCCAGGTGGTCCTCTTGGTCCTTCCGCTCCAGGAAGCCCCCGAACTCCTTCAGGCCCTCTCAACCCAGGCTCTCCTGGGTTACCCACCTGGAACAAAATAGCATGCTATAAAACCAGGGATACACACAAGTAATATATCTGCTTAATGCTAATGAAAACTTACATGAAATTTCAAATTAGGTTTCCTACATTCTACCTATCTCCTAAGAGGTATTCCTTCGGAGGTTACAAATCCTCAGATCACAAAGTAGACACATAATGCCACATAATTCACTAGTCTTTTAGATTTGCAGTTCAAGTAAAAATATTTAAATATGTATTTGGAGTATAGTTATTATTTCAAAATATTACTTGGGATAATATATTTTTTAAAATCACATTACGCATATCTTAAGCCACTTCCTAAGAGCACTCTAGTTTTTAATAAGACTTGTTAACTTTTACTAGTCAAAAAAGGCCACT
>NW_006930435.1:2924-4470 GCF_000298275.1 Orycteropus afer afer
GAGTCCTCCTGGAGAAATTGGAACTGAGGATGGATCTGAATGCTAAACTATAACCAACTGCTGTCAAGTCAATTCCAACTTACGGCAACCCTGTGCATTTCGGAATATAACTGAAGTTTTCAAGAGCTCATTTTTTGGAAGCAGGAGTGGTAGTTAAGGTTATGTGTTGACTTGCCTTGGCCTGGTTTTGAGTGGCTGGGCAGCTGAATGTAGTTACTCCCCATGATGAGACTGGTAATCAACTCCATGGTGGAATCTACTGGAGCAGCTGAGTAGCTGCTTTAGGGATGTGGTCTGCTTCCAGTATATAAGAAGCAGCTTTGAGGAAGGTCTCTGGCTTTTGGCACACTTGACTCCTGCGTGTAGCCAAGTCATTATTCAGCAGCCTGCCATGTTGTCTGCCGATCTTGGGACTGTTAATGGGTGAGACTGGTAACCAATTCCATGGTAGAATCTACTGGAGCAGCTAAGTAGCCACTATAGGGATGTGGTCTGTTTCCAGGATATAAGAAGCAACTTTGAGGAAGGTTTCTAGTTTTCAGCAAGTAACCTTGCATGTAGCCAAGTTGTTCAGCAGCCTGCCATGCCCTGCCAATCTTGGGGATTTTTATGTACTTGAATTAGTGCCCTGCCATGTTGTTTGGTAATATGGAGAGACTGTGCCTTTTTACTTGTCGACCTTAGGTTTGTCAGCCTCAGCAGCCAGCAGCTGCCTGAGTGAAGAAAAAGGCTCCAGCTTCAGTGGGTCAGGAGCAAAAGGCAGAGCTGAAGCCCAAGGTCTAGGGGCTTTCCCCCAGCTCCTAGAACCTGGCACTTTGAACTCAGTCTTTTAGCTTCCAAAACTATAAGAAAATAAACTGTTTATCAAGCCATCCATTTGTGGTACCTTCTGTTAGAGCAGCACTAGGCAACCAAAACATCAGGTCACCAGGCCTGTCTTCTGAGCCTCCTCCTTTTGGTTAGCAGTTGAGCTCCTAACCATTTGCTCCACACAGGGACACCAAATGATAAACAGGGGCTAGCTATCCTAAGGAAAGTAGAATCATACTCTAGGCCAGGAGAGCAGCACATGGTGTTGAAACAGCATGGCATGTAAAAAGGAGCAACAAGAACTTCAAAACAGATAAAACTCCACCTCATCTGTGGGAGATGAGAATGGCACAGCAGAGACCATTCCACAGAAGTCCTTGTTATATACCTTTCTAAGAAGAGTCTGATTTTACTCTATAAAGCCTTGTTCTTGACTGTATTAAGCAGAGGAGTGACAGTGAGTTTACTTTGGTATCTAGATTTCATTGCTACTGTGAAGATAATAGTTTGCACAGGGACAGAGAGGAGAGTAGGAGAGTCCAGAAATAGGAAGGACCTTTCAGTTACTTAGAAATTGGTTGTTGTTGTTGTTAAGTGCCGTCGAGTCATTTCTGACTCATAGCGACCCAATGCACAGCAGAACAAAACACTGCCCGATCCCGCGCCAGCCCCACAATCCCTGCTATACTTGAGCCCATCATCGCAGCCACCGTATCAATCCATCTCCTTGAAGGAC
>NW_006930436.1:0-4488 GCF_000298275.1 Orycteropus afer afer
TTGAACCGCCAGCCGTCTGGTTAGCAGGCAATTGTCTTAGCCACTATGCTACCAGAGCTCCTAGTAGGAGCTGTGTTATATAATTAAGGAACAATTGTGTGCTGGGAGTGATTTCCAGGTTGGAGGTTTTCAATTTCAAAGAGCATGGAGTTGGTGGGATGTTTTTTTAAAAATTATTTTCCTTATCATTCACTAGGAAAAAGTTTCAAAATCTTTCTTAAAGGAGATGTTATATTTCAGACAAATGCAGACATCACAGGTATTAGATTGAATTGAATTGATGAGAAAGGGCTGTTAATACTTGGACCAATTCATAATGTTGATATATCAGTGGTTCCTTAAATGAATGTCTATATAAATATATTATCATACATTTAAAAATTTATACTAAATGATTGCCTAAAAATTTATCTTCTTTTTGAAAATGGGGGTGGGAGTATTATCACATGTTTTTGAAAAAAAAACTCATGAAATAGATCAATGAGCACAAAAGATCCACTGGAGAAGAAAAAAAATTGAGTTGCACGTCTTTCATAATATGATCTTTATGAAAGACAATATAGCTGAAGTTGCCACTCAGATTTTGCTTCTGAAGCATTTAAATTCAACCTTAGTAGTTGAAGATTGAACCACAATGGAAATATTAATGATGTCTCTGTACTGAAAACAGTTTGGCACTCTCTTAAACTGATAGGTTTCTAGAGTGACTCTCCATTTCAAATAAGGATTTGATATTTGGATCTCCTAACCAGTCTGAAATGTAGTTTACCTACATAGATTGGCTATCTAGGAGCTTGTAAACAAATTCATAAATTTGTCATGCTGATTATAGTGTTGGCAAACACAATGGCTGATCATGTTATAAATGTTTATCAACACCCGCACTCACCCACCTGCTAAGAGGTGCTACGCTTTAATGAAATTGTTTGAATATCAAGGCTGGTTGCTAAGATACAATGTTCTTGTTACTAGGGATGTGATGCTTGCAGATTTCTGTTATCAAATAATGATTAGAGATGTGCTAACCTCAAGGTGCTCAGTGCAGTGAAAGGTTTACTAAGCTACAAATTAGTAAACTGTCTGCTTGAGCAGGCACTGGCAGAAGAAACATGCACCTAATCCATACACGACTGGCATTTTAAAAGAAGACAAGAGAGGACAGGGAGCATGACTGTCAATGACTGGTCCTTGAAAGTTTGCCATGGATGGGTTTTACCTACTCTATTGCCCAGCATGATATATCTTTAGCCAGCCAGGGAATTGTTGAAATCCATTGCCAATGATTCACTCCTTTCATTCTTATGAAAAATCCATCATTTACATTTCTTGTAAATTGCTTGTTATGGGATTGTTAAGATTAGGAATATTTTAGCCAGAAATAAAAATACTTAAAATGTGTAATCCTACTGGACAGAAATATATTTTAACATGAACACATTTTTTAAAAAATATAATGCTATGTTTAAGAGACTTATTGGTATAAATGTTATATTTGTTGTTGTTGTTATGTGCCGTCGAGTCGGCCCCGACTCATAGCGACCCCTCCTTGGGTTTCTCAGGAGGTATCTCTATGGAAGTAGATTGCCCAGCCTTCCTTCTGAGGAGTGGCTAGTGGGTTTGAACCACCAGCTTCCTGGTTAGCAGTCAAGGTTGAGCACTACATTACCAGAGCTCCTAATCAAGTCTCTAGGTGGTGCAAATGGTTAAATTGCTCTGCTACTAACCAAAATGCTGGAGATTTGCATTTAGACAATGGCATCTCAGAAGAAAGGCCTGTCAATTCACTGGAGAATGATCAGCCATTGAAAACCCCTGGAATACAGTTCTCCTGTGACACACACAGGGTTGCCATGAGAGGAGGTCAACTCAATGGCAACTGGAAAAAGAAACGACCAGGAAAGGTTACACTTGTCTTTAGCTTACTCTGACTTAGAAGAACAGAAAATTTATGATATGATTTAAAAATGTTTTAATAAAAATTATTTAAAGAATTTTGATAAAAAGGTCTTATTTTTCTTAGAAAAAAAGGTTTTCCTTGGTTATGCTAGATAAGTCAAGCATTATTGTGATTCTAACTTGATTGAATTTTTAAATTTTTCAATAGTAGGAAGAGAATAGATACTAAGTAAAAAATAAGGGATTAGAAGTTTGAGTTCCATGGGAGTTTGTATTTTATTTAGATCCAAACTTTGTGTGGAAAAGGACATCTTATAAGAATAAGATGGAATAGAAAGGAACTCTGGTAGCGTAGTGCCTAAGGCACTTGACTGTTAACCAGAAGGCTGGCGGTTCAAACTCACCAGCCACTCCTTGGAAGGAAGGTTGAGCAATCTACTTCTGTAGTGATATTGCCTCAGAAACCCAAGGAGGGGTCGCTATGAGTCAGGTCTGACTCGATGGCAAATAACAACAACAACAGGTAATAAGATGGAATTAGGGAGGAATTCTGACTAAATGTCTGCATTTAAATGCTCTAATTGTCTGCAAAACTGACAGGATAAGTGAGTTAATATTTTTCCTGCACCTTGATACCTTCAGATGAAGGGTACTACACAAATACCAAGCACTGTGAACTCGGTGGAATTTTCAGTTCTTTCCATTTGCTAATAACAAACTACTCTGTGTCTTGCTGGGGGAGGTTGTTCCCTTTGTTGGACCACGACAGCATTGGTTTCATACTGGTAACTGAAACCATTAGTAAAAGCACAGTTCTTATTTGTTTTCTTTCTCAGACCATTTCAGAATTTTAAGATTACCCATGATAAAGGCTATTTTTTTTAGTCAAAAATATTTTGGTAGAAACTTTAGATCTGGATAACCAGAGCAAAAAAGATATTTGTAGTCAATTCTGCTGAATCCTTGATGTAGAGTATGTACCACCTGATGTTGGCTGCATAAAACTCAAGGTTTTACCTTAACACTGATGGCTGACTCTAGTGGTAGCTGCCTTTCTAAGGTGAATCTCCAAAGTGTGTGGTATGCCTCTCTTTAACTGTCAAGCACAGACAAGGAAAGACAGCTCATAAGAATCTTCATTAGCTGGTGTGATTTGGGAATAAGCTGTTGATTTATCTATGATTTTTATTTAGTTGGAGGGTAATCTATACTGTCCAACACTATTCAGAAGGCAAAATCACATATAGGGAATCTTTCTTACATCTGAAACTTCAGTTACTTTGTGTATGTTCTATTAGGTAGTTTAAGAAATCCAGTATATTAATGACAACAAATCTACAAAGTAGGAGGTAGTCCGTCAAACACTGGGCCAATTAATTTTAAAATCACTCTCGTAAAAATAAGATGTAACATCATCTGAGGACTTCACTAAGCAGAATAATAACACACACACACAGACACTCACATATATCCACACTCATACACATTCACAAACACTGGTTCTTATCCCAAACTTCACATAGAAAGCAGAAAGTTTAAAATTCTGCTGATAAACAAATAACTAATTTTTAAGAAAAGTTAGATTCAGAATATAAGGAGCTGATAAGTAATTGGCAAGTTGAAAGTACTGGACTAAATAAAGAGGTTTAAAGACATGATGACCAAAAAATAATTCTCAGATTCCTACTGTGTCTCTGTTTCAGTCAATCTTCTCTTCCTACAGTCAAAACCAACTTTTACACCCATGGTCAAAACACTAGAAATAGCCATCGGAAAACTTCAGGAAATCAAGAGAAATAATTGTTAAATTAGTAAATATAATAAATAATGTATATGATAAATAATGCCTGTTTCCCCCCTCCTACCTGTGTACCCCTGTCCCCTCTAGCCCTTGCCTCCACCCCACTTGGTGTCATACACACAAATCCAGAAAATGTTTGTTGTCTTTGCTTTAGAGCAACCCCCAGATGATGATCCTTTCTGGCTACAACTTTCAAAGTTGCTTTGTTTTTTTTTCTTCCTGAAGATTTCTTACCAACAATATTCAAATATAGAGCTATTGGTCTTTGGGGCTTCACACTATCTATATTTTTGTCTCTGAATCTTTGGAACATGGTAATGCTAGCTAGTGAATCTTTGAGTTACCCAGGTGGTAGTTATTAACTGATGTGTCATGGTTCATGGTGAACAAGCTAGGTCAACAGACTTGTTTTTCATCATGGCTGGTTTTAATTTGAAAGAAAGCTTGTTACCTATTTGATAATGCTTCACTGAAGTTCACCTATTTCAGGTAGATTAATAGCTTGTTTGGGATGAGGAGCCAGGGGCCTGTTGTAACTGTGTGCTGCAGGTTCAAGGTTCAAACGTCATAAAGTATAAAAGTCCTTGTTTTTCTTCTACCTATTTGCTAGTGAATGCCTTAGTGAACTTTTATATTTGGTAACACTTGAACAATCACAGGTTTGGGATCCTATAGACTAGTAGGAGCTGTTGTTGTTGTTGTTATGTGCCGTCGAGTCAAACCTGACTCATAGCGACCCCTCCTTGGGTTTCCGAGGCAGTATCACTACGGAAGTAGGATTGCCCAACCTT
>NW_006930437.1:0-552 GCF_000298275.1 Orycteropus afer afer
TTTTGGTATTTTCATGCAAATTCTTCTGCTAGTTGGGGTTTAGTCCACTTCTATATCCTTCCCTTCAAGGCTCAGGGGTCCAGGATTATCTTCTACGTCTGTGTTAATTGGTTTCCCTTTTCTTTGTTGAAGAGGGTCTGTACAGTCTTTCTGCCTAGTCCGCCATCTTGCTGTGCTCCCAGATAAATATTCTTTAATGAAGTTTCACATGCTTTGATTGACCTGATTGGTCATGTGCCCATTCCAGAACCAATCATTATTACCAGGGGACTGTGATGCGCTGATTGGTTAGTGCTGGTGTAAGCAGGGACCGGGATGATCTGATTGGCTAGTGCTGGAGGTGAGGACTGTGATGCTCTGATTGGCTAGTGTTGGAGCAAGGGATGGAATTAGCTCCACCTAAATCATATGGAATGAGAGTGGGATGAGAAGGGAATGGGATTTACCGCTGGATGAAATGACTGATGGATGTGAGAGAGGCAAGCCCCAAAGACCTTCTCTACCCCCAATTCTTTCTGCTTCTAGGTCCCCCATTACCACCTCTTTCAATTA
>NW_006930437.1:2912-4582 GCF_000298275.1 Orycteropus afer afer
ATTGCTTCCTGCTTAGATGTTTCTCTTCAAATTGATGGAGTGCTGTATCCATTTGAAACCTTGGCCATTCAAGAAGGCAGTACCCTGCCATCTGTTGCTTGATTGCTCAGCTTGATTTTCTCATGGGTTACCCACTGAATGCCCTTGAGGAGGGCCTGTAGGGAAAGACTCCCTTACCCAAGAGGAAGACTATCTAAAGGCAACTTTAGCTAGGGCTTGGCCATTTGGAACTTCTCCAACCACAGAGATCATTTTGTGTAGACAAGGACCCAGCTCCAGAGATGGGCGGCTGCAGGGGCTTTCTGGGAAGTCAGCTGAGGAGTTTCAGTGAGACAATTTTTAAAAACTACGGGTGGACCGTTCAGATGCCAACAACAATCTGCCAGCGTAGTAGCTGCTTGCTGGAACGTCCCTAGGCTAGCGGTAGAAACGTCCTAAGTGCTCTGGCCAATGGGAAGCAAGAGCTAATTCGCTCGGAGGGCCGTAATTGGCTGGTGGTGCCATTACGTGCCTACTATTTTAGGGCTGCGTTTCTAGCTGCTGCTTGGCAGGCTTTCTTGAGACATCTGGCATCAATGATCAGAGTGCCTCTGTTTTCAAAGGGTCTCGCAACCCATTCATCTGTGGACCTGCAAGGACAGGCTCACTTTGGAGAGCCAACGTGTTTCAAAGAACAGTATATATATTTTTTTACTAACTAGCCTCAAAGCGATAATTACATGTTCAGAGAACACAGCAAAAATTTAATTCTAAATACTTGGCAGTGAAAGGTTGAAGGCGGAGGTGTATGTCCGGCATGTAGCATGTGTTTTAAATAAACCCAGCATCTTCCCCTCTAAAAGGAAGCTGGAAATACAACTGCAGACTTTGAAATTTAATTTTCAGTAACAGGATGTGTTTCTAAATACCACTAACACATCAAAAGGAAAGTGTGTAAAGGCTTTAAAATGTAAATGAGGTATCTTTAATATTTTATTTTTTCTAAATTTTGTGTATTTTGTTGTTGCTGCTGAGGATACACACAACAAAACATGCACCAATTCTACAGTTTCTATTTGCACTGCTTAGTGATGTTGACTATGTTGACTTGTCTAACCGTTCTTACCTTCCTTTCCTGAGTGTTTTTTCCCTCGTTAACATAAACTCATGGCCCCTCAAGGTTCCTGTCTAATTTTTCGAGTTACTCTTGGCCATTTGATCCCATGTAGATAGATCTAAAAAGAGCATACTGCTCAAGGCAGACCTTTTGTTGACCAGTTCAGCTAAACTATTGTTGGGTTTTAAGATGACTTCAGGGGATGTTTTTGGTTTAAGGGTTAAGGATCCTCTTAGGGCAATAGTAAGGCACTCTGGTGGTGTAGTGATTAAGGCATTTGGCTGCGAACCAAAAAGGTCGGTGGTTCAAATCTTCCAGCCACTCCATGGAAGAAAGATAAGACAATCTGCTTCTTTAAAGATTTACAGACTTGGAAACCCAATGGAGGTCACTATGAGTCAGAATCGACTCGATCCCAATGAGTTGGGATTGGTTTTAAGGGCAATAGCTTCAGGGGTTTGGCTATCCCCCATAGCTCTAGAAAGCCTAGAGTCCATGAGAATTTAAAATTTTGTTCTTCATTTTCCCCCTTTTGATCAAGATTCTTCTATGAAATTTTTGATCCAAATGTTCA
>NW_006930438.1:0-459 GCF_000298275.1 Orycteropus afer afer
TAATTTTTATTATTTCCTTTCTTTTAGAGACTGTAGGCTTTTTTTCCTACTCTTTTCTCATTGTTGAGGTTGTTGGAGAAAGGTATTGGCTTTCCTTCTTTCTTCTTCTTCTTCTTTTTTTTTGGGATGAAGTTATTTGCAACTATAAATTGACCTATGAGCACTGGTTTTACTGTGTCCCAGAAGCTGTGGTATGTTGTGTTATCATTCTTTTTTGGTTCTAGGAATTTTTTTATTTCACTTTTTATTTCCTCTATAATTTAGTAGATTTTTCAGCAGGGTGCTATTTAATTTCCATGTATTTGATGTTTTCCCTGATATTCCTACTTTTGATTTCTAATTTTGTATTATTTTAAAGTTTTTAAATTTGTTGAGGCTTGTTCTGTGTCCTAACATATGGTATATTCTGGAGAATTATCCAAGTGTACTGGAAAAGAATGTGTACTGTATTTTTGTTGG
>NW_006930438.1:3159-4533 GCF_000298275.1 Orycteropus afer afer
TTGGGCCCCAGACTTTAATACAGCCACCCCCAAGCAAAAAGCAGCCCCCAAGCCCTGGGCCCACCTACCCCAAACCCCAGCCTTAATAAAAGGTTGGTTTGGTTTATATAAATTCTCTCAATTTCTACTTCTCTGAAATTAATGTCCTATTTCACCATCATATTTGAGGGACAGTTTTTCTGTATATATAATTTTTGGTTGGTAATTTTTTTCTTGGAGGGCTTTATATATGTCATCCCATTGCTTTCTTGACTGAGTTTCTGCTGAGAAATCAGAGCTTAGTCTTTTTGGTTCTCCTTTGTATGTAACATTTTGTTTTCTCAAAGCTGCTCTCAAGAATTGTTCTTTGACTTTGGTTTTGGAAAATTTGATGTCTTAGTGACTTTCTTTTGGAGTCTGTCCTGTATAGGGTTCATTAAGCTTCTTGGATTGATATCCTTTGCCTTTCATAATATTAGAGAAGTTTTCTGCTAGGAAATCTTCAACAATTCCCTGTGTTTCTTTTTGCCTCCTCTGTTCTAGAATTTTTCTTTTTAATTGTGATTTGGGTGCAAATTTACAAAGCAGATTCATTTTACTCTCAACAGTTCATGCACATTTGGTTTCATGGCCCTGATTACAATCCCAACAATAAAAAGCTCTCCTCCCTGTGACTACCCATTCCCAATGTCCTTCTAATCTATGCATTCCTGTCTGTCCAGCTTTCTTTTCATGCAAATGCTGCCCTTCTGATAATTTCATGATTGATTGATCCAAGGGGTGCATCTCCCTAGTTGGGTAGGTGGGTGCATCTCCCTGGAGAAGTGTTCTGCTTGTAGGCCTTTCTACTGTTTGGCTGAGAACTAATCCATGGAAGTGAAGCCAGTTCCAGGCCCTAAGGATAACTCAAGGCCATAGTCTAAGTGGTTCTACCAGTCTCTATCCAACTAGTAATTCTGGTCATTTTTGTGTTTATGAATTTTGTTCCACATTTTTCCTCCCACTTTATCCAGGATCTCCAATTTTGATCCCTTTCTCAGTGGTTTCCATGGGTAGGCAGGCACCATCTAGTTCTGGTCATCAGGGCTATGAGGCTGAGGTGTCTGTGGTCTATCATATCCTTAGACTAATTGTTTCCCTATGTCTTTGATTTTCTTCACTCTTTTTTTCTCTAGACTAAGGGAGACCAATAGTTGCATCTTAAGTGGCTGCTCAAAAGCTTTAAAGAACCTAGTTGGTACCCCTGAGACCATGGTCCCAAGCCCACAGGCCCGGTGACTCTCTTGCTCAAGGTGCTTGGTTGTCACTGAAGAAGCTACTCCAACCCTGTCCCCTGTTGCTCCTATAATGTACATGGGTATTTTTATAGCACAAATACACATGTAACAATATCTT
>NW_006930439.1:0-4500 GCF_000298275.1 Orycteropus afer afer
TTATGATCCATTTCTTATGAGTGACATATTTTCCAAGCTTAGAACACATTTTACAAACTCTGTTGTTACTCTTAAGGATAAGGTTCTTTGGAGAAATTCTCTCTTTTCCTTGTCATATTTTTTTTTTTTTTTAATAGAGTAAGAGAAATTCTAACAGCAAATATTTGTTGGTTGCAGGCTGCCTCCATAGCTCCCATCCCAGATTGTTCTTTTTTTTTTCTAAAGGTTTCAGTGTAGAAGGGATGATAAGGCTTATGTACTGAAGCTTTAGTGATGCATATTTACTATAGGCAATGAAAATGGGTAGGAATCAAGATAGTGCCATCTCCTGTCTGAGGTGAGGTCAAGAGATGTTTCTGAAAAATAAAGAGAAATAATGGCAAGTCTGAGGGACAACATAGATGCTTGAGGTGCAGGAAGTATGTTTTGGGACTTGAGGTAACTGAGCAGGAACTGTATGAGGAAAAGGCACAGAAAAGGCTGAGACTATGTTGGATGGTTTCCAGGACTTTTAATAAGTAAGCAGCAGAGAGCTTGTGAAAGATATTGTCTTAGACTGGGTATATGTTGTTGTTGTTGTTGTTGTTAAGTGCCGTTGAGTCGTTTCCAACTCATAGCGACCCCATGCACAGCAGAACGAAACACTGCCCGATCCTGAGCCAGCCCCACGATCCCTGCTGTACTTGAGCCCATCATTGCAGCCACCATGTCAATCCATCTCGTTGAAGGCCTCCCCCTCTTTTGTTGACCCTCCACCCTACCAAGCATGACATCCTTCTCCAGGGAATGGTCCCTTCTAACAACATGACCAAAATAGGTGAGACGAAGTCTGGCCATTCTTGCTTCCAAGGAGCATTCTGGCTGCACTTCCTCCAGGACAGATCTGTTCTTTTAACAGTCCATGGTACTTTCAGCATTCTCCGCCAGCACCACAACTCAAAAGCATCAACTCTTCTTCGGTCTTCCTTATTCATTGTCCAGCTCTCACATGCATACGAGGTGATTGGAAATATCATGGCTTGTGTCAGGCGCACCTTAGTTCTCAAGGAGATATCCTTGCTCCTCAGCACTTAAAACAGTTCCTTCACAGTTGACTTTCCCAATGCTACACATTGTCTAATGTCCTGACTGCTGCTTCCGTTGACATCAATTGTAGATATGGATAAAGAGATTTATCTCAAAGAAGTGGATCACAAGGTTGTAAAGGCTAGTAAGTCCCATGTCCATGGGTCTGATGTCAGGTTGGAAGCTTCTGACTCATGTAGCTGCAGGGGTTGACAAACCTAAGATGGACAGGTCATATGGCTGGCTTCTGGCTCATTGACTGTGTAGGCAGTATTGTAGGCTGCTGGCTCAAGTTCAGAGAACCAGAGGTCATATTAATGAAAGCCAGATGTAGGATCCAGATTGAGCAAAAAGCCAGAGACGTTTGCCAGGATGTCTGTATAAAATGGGAGCAGGTTACACTCCTGAGGTGACTTCTTTTCAGTTGATTGGAGGCTCATAGCACATCTCATTATGGAAGTGATTAATCATAACTGCTACACCACTGATAATCATGGCTCAGCCAAGTTGTCACAGAGCCTTAACCATTACAGTTATGCAAGGAAACAAACAAAATAACCCCACTGCCATCGATTCCAACTCATAATGACTCCCATTGCATTTCTTTATAGAATCATTATGGAAGTAGATTGCCTCATCTTCTTCCACGGAGTGGCTGATGGGTTTTAGCCTCCCACTTTCTGGTTAGCAGTCAAATGCCTTAGGCACTGCGCCACCAGAGCTCCTTTATGCAAGGAGATGAGCTGTAAATCTAGTAATGTTAGGTAAACCTGGCAAGCTTGGTGTGCATTGGATTAGAAAAGGAAGTGGGAGATATGAAAGCAGGTAGGAGATGATTGCAGTTGTTTTAGGTTAGCGGTAATGAGGATATGAAATTAGATAGGAAGGGGTGGGTGGTGGGGAACATCGCATAGAAGAAATCGCTGTGCAGTGGAGTGGGACCAGGAGGAGGGCCAGCCAGGCTTTCAGTCCTGCAAGAGTCATTGTATCATTATCAAAGGGAAGTCCAAGAAGAGAAGCAGGTTTGGCAGGTAGAAAGGTGAATTTGGTTTATTGGCTTTTAAGGTTTTTAGTGTTACCTCATTATTTGATGTACCAGGGACTGCTTTTCATTTTATTCTTTTGTGTTTAGATATTAAATACTCCTCAGTGCTTTATAGCTCATTAACTAGGATGTTCTGAATGTAACTTTGCAAATACTTAAGGAGCTCTTCTTTTGAATAGCTTTGATGGAAATGCTGGTTTTCCTTTTTATAAAAAATATAATTTTTCTTATTATTTCCCTAACTACTTTCCTAATGTCAGCCAGATAAGAAAATATACTTGGTCACAGCTTTATGAATTTTTATAATGACGTGTTTTCTTAACAAGAAGGTGAATTTGAAATTGACTTAAAGAATAAAACAAGGATTACGTTCTCATTTCAGTCACTGAGATATCACAGAGAGCTGTGAAAAGTAATGATTTAAACTTCAGAAAACTGATGATTTAAAAGAGAACATAAATAACCACTTGAAAAAAAGCACAAGTTAACTGTAGGGAATCTTTTAGCATAGAAAAGGGAAGACCAAGAAGTTATTTTACATAATATGAATTACTGTATGGACACAGTAAAAGCTATGTCTTTTTTCTTTTTGTCATTTTTTCAATGTAAGGAGATGGAATTATAGGAGGGTACATCCATGGGACTGTATCATGTGCTTTTGGGGCCTTAGAAGTTCATTAAATGATATGGAGTTTAGAAGGGAGGAGGAGGGCCATGCATCGCTTGATGTCCTTCATGTCCACAATAAGTTCTACAAAATAGGATGTTATGTGATTTGGACATTGTGTTAACACCATATTGTAGTCTGATCCTGCTTTTTCTTTAATCATCTCAAACAGTCTTTGTGACTTAGCAGTGATTGTCAACATGCTGAGAGGGATTCACTTTTATGTTCGTTTCTCCATGCAGTTTCTCCATATTTGATTTGAGTCCTCTGGCCTTTTCCTGGAAGCTTTGGTGGCGTAGTAACTAAGTCATTTGACTGCTAACCAGAAGGCTGGCAGTTCAATCCCACCAGCCATTCCTCAGAAGGAAGGTTGGGCAATCTACTTCTGTAGTGATACTGCCTTGGAAACCCAAGGAGGGGTTGCTATGAGTCAGATCAACTTGATGGCAGTGAATTTGTTTTTTGTTTGTTTGTTTTGGCCTTTTCTTTAGCCTTGTAGCTGTCAATGAAGCTTATCCACTAACAGATTGGAGAATTTTTTCTGTTTTTGAGGTTTGTTGTGATCGTCATAGGAGCTCTGGTGGCATAGTAAGACATTTCATTGAGAACTAGAAGGTCAGCAGTTCAAACCAACCCGCTGTTCTGTGGGAAGAAGATGAGGCAATCTTCTTCCTTAAAGACTTACAGCCTTGGAAACTCGATGGGGATTGCTATGAGTCAGAATTGATTTGACTCAATGGTAGTGGTTTTGTGATTGTGGAGCACAACATGTGTAAAGTGCAAACAATGACATTTACTGATTTTTTCACCATAAGTTGTTTAATAATCTTTTTTCACTTCCACATTCCTCTGCCTCTTGCTGCTGCTACCACTAGCATTGGTTTTGCTGCATTTGGGAGCAATGATGTATGTACTTCATGGTAATATTTTTCAAAGAATATAAAATAGATAACATTACAGCATTCTAGGTACGTGATAAACGAGGTTGGATGCTGCTGCCTACAAGTCGAAGCATATACTCTCATATGGTAAACTTCTTAGATACAAAGTATGGAATGGTAAGTCAGTAATGCAGCATTTATTATGACTATCAAGATATCTGTATATGTAATGCCTGGTGGCACAATTGCTTTTTATACAAGAGACATGAGATACATATGTTGCATGTGGGAAGCTGTTGAGTTCATTACATCCCATTCTCTAATCAGAATTTCTGATACCTATTATAATCTTATGAGGCTATGGCCATATATGCAGGTTAGTACTGGTGGTGACATCTGTAGGCTGATAATGGAGCAACAAAGTTACCCTCTGGTCTAAAGTCCTGCATTGCTTTTAAAATAACCTTTTGTGGTGGAATATGGAGATCTTAACTGTGACTGTGACCATGAGTGAAGCTGTAAAATTATTCTAGAGGGCCTTCAAAAGTCACAAGCAGTCTCATAAGCTTTCTTAAAGAAAATAATTTTCATATATTTGTTGTTGTTGAGATAGGTCTGTTTTTATAAAACCCATGCATAGTGCCTAAGGCATTTGACTGCTCACTAGAAGGCTGGTTCAAACCCACCAGCCACTCCTCAGAAGGAAGCTTAGGCAATCTACTTCCATAGTGATACTGCCTTGGGAACCCAAGGAGGGGTTGCTGTGAGTTGGGTCTGACTCGACGGCTCATTCCTTAGACGTTTGGAGGTAGAGGAGATACACGTGAAATAACTTATCGTAG
>NW_006930440.1:0-1272 GCF_000298275.1 Orycteropus afer afer
TATAAAACCCTGAAAGAGAAAAATTTTCAACCAAGAATTATATACCCGGCAAAATTTTCCCTCAAATATGATGGTGAAATTAGGAGATTTCCAGATATGCAGAAACTAAGGGAATTTGTTAAAACTGGACCAACCTTACAAGAGATACTAAAGGGAGTCCTTTGAAAAGAGAACCAAAAATAGAAACAACAAATAGCAATTAATGTACAAGATGATATAACCCAGAAACCACAGTTATGGACATATCCAAAGTAAAATGAGCTTACAAGATTGTAAACAGGGGACCAGAGACATCAATTGGCAAGTGAGGACAACTACAAAGCAAAAAGAGGAAAAATACTGTGTAATTAAAAAACTTCTAAATGGTGAGGAAGTCAAGAGAGTTGCAAGATAGAATGGACTGTGCCAAACTCAAGGAGTAAATTATAAATCACAGAGCAACCTCAAAGAAAAATGATAAACCTTCACATCACAATAAAAAAGAGGACAAGGACATATATTCAGCAAATACTAAAACAACAGCAACAAAGGAAATGATAACATGATTCATAAACATAATGAGCTCAGCACAGAAAATAATATGGAACAAAGACACCAGGAACACCATGAAAAAACACATAACAAAATGACAACAACCAATTCATACTTGTCAATAAATACACTGACAACCAATTCATACTTGTCAATAAATACACTGAATGCTAATGGATTAAATGCACTACTCAAGAGATGGAGAGTTGCAGATTGGATAAGAGAACAAAGCCCATTAATACGCTGTCTACAAGAGAAACACCTTAGAGACAAAGACAAAAATAGACTAAAAACCAAAGGTTGGAAAAAGATGTATCAAGCAAATGGCAACTGTAAAAAGAGCAGGAGTGGCAATATTAATTTTTGATCAAACTGACTTTAAGACAAAAACCACCATACGAGACAAGGTAAGTCATTATATAATGATTAAAGGATCAACCGAAGAAGAAGAAATAACCATAATAAATAACTATGGACCCAATGAATGAGCCCCAAAATACATACATGAGACTTTAAAAGAGTTGAAAAGGTGAACAGATGACTCCACAGTCATAGTGGGAGACTTTAATATACCACTTTCAATGAAAGACAGAACAACTGCAAAGAAACTCAGCAAATATGCAGAAGAGCTAAACAATACAATCGACCAACTTGACTGTATAGACATCCACAGAGCACTTCACCCAACAAGAGCACAATATACATTCTTTTCCAGTGCACATGGAACATTTTCCATGATAG
>NW_006930440.1:3107-4796 GCF_000298275.1 Orycteropus afer afer
ATTCCTCAACATAATAAAGGGCATCTATGCAAAACCAACAGCCAACATTATTCTCAATGGAGAGAGACTGAAACCATTCCTCTTGAGAACAAGAACCAGACAAGAAGTGCTCTATCACCACTTCTATTCAACGTTGTACTGCAAGTCCTAGCCAGGGCAATAAGGCAAGAAAGGGAAATCAAAGGCATCCAAATTAGTAAGGAAGAAGTCAAACTATCCCTATTTGCTGCTGATATGATCCTATGCCTAGAAAACCCAAGAAACTCAGTCAAAAATCTACAGGAACTAATTGAGAGATTTAACATCATGGCAGGATACAAGATCGACATCCAAAAATCAGTTAGATTCCTCTACACCAGCAAAAAGATTGCTGAAAAAGAAATAAGGAAATCAATACCATTAACAATAGCTACCAAAAAAATAAAGTACTTGGGAATAAATCTTACCAGGGACACAAAAGACCTGTACGAAGAAAACTATAAAAGAAACTACTTCAAGAAACCATAAGAGAACTACATAAATGGAAGACCATCCCATGCTCGTGGATAGGAAGATCGAACATTGTGGAAATGTCAGTTCTCCCCAAAGCAATCTGTACATTCAATGCAATCCTAATCCAGATCACATCAACATTTTTTAAGGATATGGAAAAACCAATCACTAACTTTATATGGATAGGAAAGAGACCTTGGATAAGCAAAGCACTATTGAAGAAGAAGAAACTAGGATATCTCAAACTGCCAGATCTCAAAACCTACTATACAGCCACAGTAGTCAAAACTGCCTGGTATTGGTACAATAATGGAATAGAATTGACAACCCGGAAATAGATTCATTGACCTATGGTTAGCAGATCTTTGGCAAAGGGCCTAAATCCATTAAATGGGGAAGAGAATGTTTGTTTAATAAATGGTGCTAGCAAAACTGGATATCCATTTGCAGAAAAATGAAACAAGATCTATATCTCATACCACACACAAAAACTAACTCCACATGGATCAAAGACTTAAACATGAAACCTAAAACTATAGAGTTCCTCAAGGAAAAACAAGGGGCAAATATAGGATCCCTAATATATGGCATAAATAGACTATCAAGCATAACCCAAAATGCACAAACAGCAGAAGAGAAATTAGATGAACGGGACCTTCTGAAAATTAAATTTTTATGTGCTTCCAAAGACTACTCCAAGAGTCAAAAGAGAATCTACAGATTGGGAAATAATATTTGGCTGTGACATATCTGACAAGGGACTTATCCCTAGCATTTATAGAAAACTCCAACACCTCAATAACAAAAAGACAAATAATGCAATCAAAAAATGGGCAGAAGACATGAATAGGCACTTCACCAAGGAGGATATTCAGGAAGCCAACAAACATATGAAGAAATGCTCACGATCATTAGCATTATTGTTGTTGTTATTTGTCGTCGAGTTGGCCCCAACTCATAGTGACCCCTCCTAGGGTTTCTGAGGCAGTATCACTACGGAAGTAGGATTGCCCAACCTTCCAAGGAGGGGCTGGTGGGTTTGAACCACCAGCCTTCTGGTTAGCAGTCAAGTGCCTTAGACGCTATGCTACCAGAGCTCCATTAGCCATTAGAGAGATGCAAATCAAAACAACAATGAGATACCATCTTGCTCCAGCACTAGTAGCAAAGTTCAACAAGACAGAAAATGACTAATGC
>NW_006930441.1:0-2327 GCF_000298275.1 Orycteropus afer afer
TTGAGGAATGTCCCTTCTATTCCTATTTTGCTGAGAGTTTTGATCAGAAATGGGTGTTGGATTTTATCAAATGCCTTTTCTGCATCAATTGATTTCCATAGGGTTTTAATGGCTGATTTTTTCAGAAGTGGATTGCCAGAGCTTTTTTCCAAGGTGCCTCTGGGTGGACTCAAACTTCCAACCTTTCAGTGAACAGAAGAATGTATTTACCATTTGTATCACCCAGCAAAAGTCAACAGGACCATAAGACTCTATATTATCTAAAAATAAAAAGAAAGGTAAATGCAGTTTTAATCCGAGGGCAGGAGAAAAGCTAGCCCTCTGAAGGAATTGAAAATGAACAGTAGGAGAAAAAAAAACAAAACCAATTTGCACTGGGATGGTATTGTACTAGTCTTGATGAACAGTGTGCCACTCTACATAGAAGACATTCAGATTATCTACTTACATAAAATGTGTGGCCAGTGGTTTTGGAATTGATCAGAACTATCAGATCTAAGGAGCTCTGGTGGCACAGTGCCTAAGGCATTTGACTGCTAACCAAAAGGATGGCAGTTCAAACCCACCAGCTGCTCTGTGGAAGGAAGATGAGGCAATCTACTTCCATAAAGATTCACCACCTTGGAGATTCGAAATGGAGTCTTGTCAGTAATCACCACACTATTTCCCTTCAGCATCTTAATGCTTGAAAAACTAGGTATAACAATTTGAGTTAGGGATTCTGGTGCTCTGAAGAGCTCACTGAGTCAGAGTACACCAATTCAGAGGAGTAGAATTAGAAAGGAGAAAGATACGGGGGGTGGGGGTGGATAACAAGATCAGAAGATCTATCCTGTGGAGTGCCAACAGGCAGCAGAGAAAAGAGATTGTAGACTTCCCTGGGGGAGGGACCAGCAGGTGAGAACGGCTATCCGAGACCTCCCTGGATTAAGGAAGGTGACACACTACACAAGCACACCAGCGACCACACCAGCACACCAGTGATCACCCCAAGGATCTACCTTCAGCACCTCATTTTATTGATAACTTGGGTTGGGTAGGTGCAAACAAGCATGTCCAGCACTGCTGAAACCCGAGCAGAGAGTCCATTGGTGCTGCAGGAGCGTGGGCCGGGGAGGTGCCCCTTCAGCGGGTCACTGATCAGGCTTGGGTCAGCTTAGTGGCACTGAGAGGACTGTGCTTGATTTTATCAGTAATATTGGGACCACAGATTACTAGCAGGAACTCTCCGAAATCCAGCACCACTGAAACCGAGTGGATCTTTGGTGCCACAGGTGGGCAGACCCACAGAGGAACTCCTGAGGTGGGTTGCGGTCTGGGCCAGTTGGTCCAGTGCTGAGGGTGGGCGGGGCCAGAGAGAGAAACCCCTGTGGCAGATCGTGGAGCAGGGAGGTTGTCTTGGGTCAGTTTTTTTGGTGCTGAGGGGCCTCAGGAACGAGGTTTTTGTGTGTGTCCGAGCCCAGTGGAAAGTGGCAACCCTGTAACAACTGGAGTCTTTGCTGAAATTGAGCTGCAGGCCTGTAAATAACAGTACAACATCATCACTAGCAGCCCGCTCACAGCCCTAGAAACCACCCCTAGCAATAGCGAGCTTTCCTTCTTCTGCTTCAACCTTCTCTGCCAATAATTTCACTCACTCAATAGAAGAAACCACATTCAGCCAACATAAAACCTCCCAGTTCAAAATCTAAACCCTCTTTACGACAAACAGAAACCCATATCCACATTCCGCACAATGATTCCACCATCACAAAGAAAACTGCAGAGCAAACAAGCATACCTGAATTAACAACTAAAAAAAAAATAAAATACATCAGGTTCACCTTTTCAAAATATTAAACCATAAAACCAAGACAAACTAAATCAATACATAACCAACAGTTCAAGACAACCTCAAAATGTCCAGGAAACAACAAAATCAAAACAAACAAAAAATCAAACAAAACAAGAGGACAAAAAACAAATCAAACAAAAAAACAGGACAAGGCATTAGAAGCAAAACCACAAACAAAGATCTCATTAAACATGGAGGAGGAGGAGGCAATAGAATTATCTGAGAAGAAATTTAGAAGATATGTTTATAGAGCTTTACAAGAGCCTAAGGAAACCCCAAACATAAGCAAGGGGAACACAGACAATTCCCTGGAAGAACTCAGGAAAATCATTCAAGAACAAAATAACAAGATTAATGCACAATCAGAACTCATACAAAAACAGCAGTTAGAAATCCAGAAGATGAATACCAAAATTACAGAATTAACACAACACAGTAGAAGCACAAAAGAGTAGGTTAGAACTGGCTGAAGAATGCATATCCCAACTAGAAG
>NW_006930441.1:2912-4399 GCF_000298275.1 Orycteropus afer afer
CATTTTCAGACAAACAGAAATTAAGGGGTTTTGTAAAAACCAGACCAACCCTACAAGAAATGCTTAAGGAAGTTCTTCCAATAGAGAACCCACAACAGAGATCAACAAAATCAGGATATGTGGCATCAACACTAAAACCAAATCAGAAATAGAAACTCAAAATAAGACAATAAAACATTGTATTCTAAAAACCAAGGAAGTCAATCAGCAAACAACAACAGCAATTAACCTATCAGAGGGAATAAAACTTCTAGGTACAAACTTCCAAATGGAGAGGAAAACAGGACAATGTCTTCATAGTATGCACTGTTCTAAAAATGTAGAGACAAGAATATACTCCAAGGTAATGACAGAGAAAATTAACAATCCCCCTAAGCAAATCCATAAGGAAGGAAAACATATGGGTTTAATAAACACAAAATCAACAATAAAGAAGAAAGGGAGAAAGTATTAGTCAACAAACCGAACTCAGCACAGAAAAGTATATGGACCAAGGAAACACCAAGAACAGGACCAAAAAAACAAAAAAAAAAACCACTACAGAATGACAGCAATCAATTCATACCAATCACTAACTACACTCAATGAGAATGGACTAAATGCACCTATCAAGAGAAAGAGAGTGGAAGACTGGATAAGAAAGAAGACCCATCAATATGCTGCCTACAAGACACCCACCTTACACACAGAGATAAAAACAAATTAAGAGTTAAGGGATGGAAGAAATATATACCAAGCCAATGGAAACCAAAAAAGATAAGGAGTGGCAATATTAATTTCTGACAAAATAGACATTAATGTGAAAAACATCATAAGAGATAAAGAAGGAATTATATGATGCTGAAAGTGTCAATTGACAAAGAGGACATTACAATAAGAAATATTTATGCATCCAATGAAAGTGCTCCAATATATGTGAAGCAAATACTAACTGAATTGAAAGGGATAATAGACAACTCTACAATAGTAGAAGGAGACTTTAACACACCACTTTCAAAGAGGGGCGGGCCAATTAGAAAAAAACTCAACAAAGATACAGAAGAACTCAACAATACAATCAATGCACTCAACCTCATAGACATATACAGATCATTTCACCCAATAAAAGCACAATTCACATTCTTCTCCAGTGCACATGGATCCTTTTCCAGAATAGTCCATATGTTAGGACATAAAACAAGCCTCAGTAAAATCAAAAGTATTGAAATAATACAAAGCATCTTCTTGGACCACAGTGCAATGAGTTTAGAAATTAATAATAGGAAGAACAAGGAAAAAGCATCAAACATATGGAAGCTGAACAACTCACTGCTCAAAATTACTGAGTAATAGAACAGATAAAAACTGAAATAAAAAAAAATCCCTAGAAACAAATGAGAATGAAGATGCATCATATCAAAACCTATGAGACATAGTGAAAGCAGTACTCAGAGGATAGTTTATAGCAATAAATGCATACATCAAAAAGAGGAAAGAAACAAAATCAA
>NW_006930442.1:0-585 GCF_000298275.1 Orycteropus afer afer
GTGTACAGCCTACGTTTGTGTTGTTGAAAAAAGGTGTTTGCAATGAACAAGTCATTGGTCTTGCAAAATTCTAACATATGAGTTAGAGCATTATTTCTGTCACCAAGGCCCAGGGTTACAGGTGAGGAGAAACAACTCAGGAACACCCAAAGTGGCAGTCTGGAAGAGCAGGAGAAAGGTCATTAAAAGCCAGGAACCCGGACAGAAGAGCAGTCAGCCCCAGGGATACAGGTGAGGAGAGACAACTCAGTCATGCCCAAAGCAGCAGACCAGAAGAGCAGGAGAAAGGGGATTAAAAGCCAGGAAGCCAGAGACAAGAGCAATCAGCTGAAGGGATTAGGTGAGGAGAGGAAACTCAGGCTTGTCTAAAGCAGCAGGATGGGAAAGCAGGAGAAAGGGGATAAAAGCCAGGAACCCGGACAGAAGAGCAGTAAGCCCTAGGGATGCAGATGAGGAGAGACAACTCAGGGATGCCCAGAGTAGCAGGCCAGAAGAGCAGGAGAAAGGGGATAAAAGCCAGGAACCTGGACAAAGGAGCAGTCAGCCCCAGAGACAACTCAGGGACGCCCAAAGCAGCAGGCCAGA
>NW_006930442.1:1590-4463 GCF_000298275.1 Orycteropus afer afer
TGCAATCAGGATGTGTTAATTATCACTGGTGACTGGAATGCAAAAGTTGGAAACAAAGAAGAATCACCGGTAGTTGGAAAATTTGGCCTTGGTGTGTGTGAGTGTTTATATATATATATATATATATATATATATATATTTATATATATGTCATTTATTTTCCAACCTATCTAGAAAATTTCCCTCCTCTCCTCTCCCATCCCTGATAACCAACAAAGTGTTTCTTTCTATATAAAAGTTTCCTTGACTTTTTATTATAGTGGACTTATTTCACTCAGCAAAGTGTCCTCCAAGTTTATCCACATTATGTGATGTTTGCACATTCTACATTATTCTTTAGGGTTGTATAGTGTTTCATTGTGTGCATGCACCACAGTTTGTTTATCTATTCCTCATTTAATGGGCATTTAGGTTGTTTTCACCTCTTTGCTGTTGTAAATATTACTGCAGTGAGCATAGGTGGGTATATATCTATTCGTGTCCTGCTTCCCACTTCTTTAGAATATATACCTAGATATTTCTGGGTTAAATGGTATTTCTATTTCCCACTTTTTAAGGAATTGCCATACTGATTTCCACAGTGGTTGCATCACTTTATAGTCCCATCAGCAGTGTATGGAAGTCCTAATCTCTCCATATCCTTGCCAACATTTATTATTTTCTGTCTTGTTGAACTTTGCTATTAATGCTGAAGTGAGATGGTAGTTCATGGTTGTTTCAGTTTGCATCTCTCTAATGGCTAACAATCATTGTTCAAAATGAAAATTTTTCCATACGTTTGTTGGCTGCCTGAATATCGTCTTTGGTGAAATAGCTGTTCATGTCTTCTGTCCATTTTTCAATTGGATTGTTTTTCTTTTTGATATTAAGATGTTGGAGTTTTCTATAAATTATAGAGATAAGTCCTTTGTCAGATATGTTGTTGTCAAATACTGTTTTACGGTTCTGTATGTTCTCTTTTGACTCTTTGAAGAAGTCTTTTGATGCACATTAGAATTTAATTTTTAGAAGGTCACAATCATCTAGCTTATCTTCTGCTGTTTGGGCCTCCTGGATTATGCTTGATAGTCTATTTATGCCATGAATTAGGGCCCCTAAGTTTGCCCCATTTTTTTCTTTAATGAAATTTATAGTATTAGGTTTCACATTTAAGTCTTTGATCCAGCTGGAGTTTGTTTTGTATGGTGTAAGGAATTCTTCATGTTTTATTTTTCTGAAAATGGATATCCGGTTTTGCCAGTACCATTTCTTACAGAGACTATCTCTTCCCCATTTAATGGATTTCAGCCTTTTGTCAGAGATCAGTTGACTATAGGTTGATGGATCTATTCCTAGATTCTCAATTCCATCCCACTGATCTATGTGTCTCTCATTGTACCAATACCAGGCTGTATTGGTACAATTCAACAACTGTCACTGTATAGTAGGTTTTGAGGTCTGGGACTGTGAGACATCCTAGTTTTTTTTTTTTTTTTTCCCCTTCAGTAGTGCTTTGTTTATCAAAGGTCTCTTTCCTTTCCATATAAAATTAGTGATTGGGTTTTTCATGTCCTTAAAGAATATTGATGAAATCTGGACTAGGATTGCATTGAATGTGTAGATTGCTTAGGGTAGTATTGACATTTTCACAGCGTTCAATATTCCTATTCATGAGCATGGAATGCTCTTTCATTTATGTAGGTGTTTTATAGCTTCTTAAGTAGTGTTTTGTAGTTTTCTTTGTATAGGTCTTTTGTGTTCTTGATAAGATCTATTCCCAAGTATCTTATCTCTTTGGTAGCTATTGTAAACAGTATTGACTTCCTTATTTCCTTCTCAGAGACCTCTTTGCTGCTGTAGAGGAATCCAACTGATTTTTGTATACTGATCTTGAATCCTGCAACTATGCTAACCCTCTCAATTAGTTCCAGTAGTTTTCTTGCTGAGTTTCTTGGGTTTTCCATGTAAAGGGCCGGTATCTGCAACAAGTAAGGGAGAGAGTCCCTTGGCAAGAAGTGGAAGCCAGTTTGGAGCAGCTAAGGGAGACAAACTCATCTGTCAGTTTGTCATACTGTGGTGGCTTTCACATCACTGTGAGGCTGGAGACTGTGTCACTGGTGTTTCAAACACCAGTAGTGGTACCCATGATGGATGAGATTCCAGACTGAGACAGACTAGGAAGAAGGATGAAGCCATCCACTCTCAAAGAATTGTCCAGTGAAAATCTCATGAATACCAGTGAAACACTGTCTGATATATTACTGGACAACTTTATGAATAGCTCTGAACATTGTCCTATACAGTGCCAGAAGATGAACCCTAAAGGTCGGAAGGCACTCAAAATATGACTGGGAAAGAGCTGCCTCATCAGAGTACAGTCAAACTTAATGATATGGATAAAGTACAGCTTTAGGGACCTGAGTTTGATGATGTGGCATGACTCAAAATAAGAAGAAACAGCTGCAAACATCCATTAAAAATCAGAACATGGAATGTACAAGGTATTAATGTAGGAAAATTGGAAAAAATGAATAAAAAAAATAGTTGTCAAAAATGAAATGGGGAGTCTATGATTGGGCGCCCGCATCAGTTCCAGAAGCTCCGCAGCAGTCCCAAGTACCTAGAACCGGGTCCACACAGGCTGCAAGAAGGGAATCTTCTGCAGTTGCCTACCCAAGGCTAGCACAACCCCAACTACAGACCTCGCGACCAGCCTAGCTCCAGGGTTTGACCCAGCCAACCTTAGTGCGGCGTGAAAGCTTCTACTGATGCTCTTCCTCGGGTAACCACTTACTCGCAGAGTAGTTCTTATTACAAAATGGAAGACAGAGGCTTTACAATTTGTGAGAGAATGTTTTAATCTAAAGTCAATAGTGGGAGGAGAAGCTGTGTTT
>NW_006930443.1:0-925 GCF_000298275.1 Orycteropus afer afer
TGCTGGTTTTTGTGTTTCTCTAGATAACCCAATCTAACACACTGACCAAGTTGTTGCTTGTGTATTATATATAGCCATTGCATCAGGCACTTGGAATGAAGTGAAATCAGTTCATCGTGATCTTTTCACTCATTGTGCTTACAGTCTATGGGGGAGACAAACAAATAATACAAATAAACACTGGCTAGAGTTATGATAGGTTAATTCAAGATATTAGGACAGCATATATCTTAGGAGGTCTGACTCAGTTAAGAGGTCAGGATGGCAGTAAGAGATGACATTAACTAGACAAAGTGGTTTAAATGAAGAGTATCCTAAAACAATGTTAACCCAACATCTATCATAGAAATAATGAGGAGCAATGATTAAGAATTCTAAATGCCTTCTGATAATATGTTAGTATGGTGTTATCCACCACTTCTCTGTCAGTTTGTCATACTGTGGTGGTTTGCATGTTGCTGTGAGACTGGAGACTATGTCATCAGTATTTCAAATACTGGCAGGGTTGCCCACGGTGCACTGGTTTCATCAGAGCTGGGGGACTAAGACAGACTTGGAAGAAGGAAGGGGCCACCCACTTCTGAAAGAATTGGCCACTGAAAACCTTTGAATACCAGTGAAACACTGTCTGGAAAATTACTGGAAAATTGATGAATAGCTCTGAAACATAGTCTGATATAGTGCCAGAAAATGAGCCCTTCAGGTAGAAAGGCACTATGCCTGGGGTAGAACTGCCTGCTCAAAGTAGAGTCAATCTTAATTTTGTGGATGGAGTTAGGCTTTCAGAACCTCCATTTACTGATGTGGCATGACTCAAAATGGAAATGAACAGCTGCAAACATCCATTAATAAATGGAACATGGAATGTATGAAGCATGAATCTAACAAAATTGGAAGCTGTCAAAAAATGAAATGGAACACATAA
>NW_006930443.1:1405-2953 GCF_000298275.1 Orycteropus afer afer
ACCAGAGATCGCATGATAGAATTTTGTAAAACCAACAACTTTTTTCAGTGCAAATAACTTTTTCAACAATATAAATGGCAGCTGTACACATGGACTTTTCTAGATGGAATACAAAGGAAAAGATTGACTACATCTTTGGAGAGAGGAAATGGAGAAGCTCATTTTCTTCAGCAAAAACAGAGCCAGGAGCTGACTTGGTACAGACCATCAATTGCTCATATGCAAGTTCCCATTGAAACTGAAGACAATTAGAACAAGTCCATGAAGGCCAAAATATGGCCTTTATAATTTTGTTGTTATTTGCTATTGAGTCAGACCCGACTCATAGCGACCCCTCCTTGGGTTTCCAAGGTGGTATCAGTATGGAAGTAGATTGCCCAACCTTCCTTCTGAGCAATGGCTGATGAGTTTGAATTGCCAGCCTCTGGTTAGCAGTCAAATGCCTTAGGCACTATGCTACCAGAGCTCCTACCTTTTTTATATCCTTCCTGAATTTAGAGACCATCTGAAGAATGGATTTGATGCATTGAACACCAATTACTGAAAAGCAGATGAATTATGGGATGACATAAAATATTATACATACAAAAGCAAAAAGTCATTAGGAAGACAAGAAATGAAGAAAAGACTGAAGTGGATGTTAGAAGAGACTCTGAATCTTGCTCTTGAATGGAGAGTAGCTAAAGCAAATGGAAGAAATGACAAAATAAAAGAGCTGAACAGAAGATCTGAAAGAACAGGTTAAGAAGACAAAGTCCATTATTATAATGAAATGGGCAAAGATCTGGAGTAAGAAAACCAAAAAGAAAGAACATGCTTGGCATTTCTTAAGCTGAAAGAACTGAAGAAAAAATTTAAGCCTCAAGTTGCAGTATTGAAACATTCTATGGGCAAAATATTGAATGACGCAGGAAACCTCAAAAGATGATGGAAGGAGTACACAGAGACATTATACCAAAAAGATTGGTTGATGTTGATCTATTTCAGGAAGGGCATATGATCAAGCACCAATGGTATTGAATGAAGAAGTGGAAGGTGCACTGAAAGAATTGGTGAAAAACAGCTCTAGGAATTGACAGAATACCCACTGAGATGTTTCAATAAATGAATGCCACAATGGAGACACTTACTCATCTATGACAAGAAAATTGGAGACAGTCACCTGAACAACTGACTGGAAGAGATCCATATTTATACCCATTACAAAGAAAGGCAGATCCAATAGAATGTGGAAATTATCAAAAATATCAGTAATATCACCTGCAAGTAAAATTTTGCTGAAGATAATTAAAAAATGCTTGCAGTAGTATATTCATATGGAACTGCCAGAAATGCAAACTGCATATAGAAGAGGACATGGAATAAGTGATATCTTTGCTGATGTCAGATGGATCTTGGCTGAGAGCAAAGAATACCAGAGAGATGTTTACTTGTGTTTTATTGACTACCCAAAAGCATTCCATTATGTGGGTCATAACAAATTATGGACAACACTGAGAAGAATGTGAATTCCAGAACCATTAATTGTGCTCATGGGGAACCTGTAAC
>NW_006930443.1:3358-4564 GCF_000298275.1 Orycteropus afer afer
GATTGAAGTTGTCAGAGTTCATTTTGCTTTGTTCCACAATCAATGGAAGCAGCAGTCAGGAAATCAGAAAACACATTGCACTGGGCAGATCTGCTGCAAAAGAACTTTTTAAAGTGCTAAAGGTCAAAGTTGCTTTGAAGACTAAGGTTTGCCTAACCCAAGAGATGGCATTTCCAATTGACTCATAGTCATGTGAAACTGGGCAATGAATAAGGAATTCCAAAGAAGAGTTGATGCTTTTGACTTGTGGTATTGGTGAAGAATATTGAAAACACCATGGACCACCAGAAGAATGAACAAATTGTCTTGAAAGAAGTGCAGGCAGAATGCTCCTTGAAAGTGAGAAGGGCCAGACTTCACTTTCCTACTTTGGTCACGTCATCAGAAGGGACCATTCCCTGGAGAAGGATATATCATGCTTGGTAAAGTGGAGGGTCAATGATAAAGGGGAAGGCCCTCATCAAGATGGATAGATACAGTGGATAAAACGATGGGCTCAGGTATAGCAAGGATTGTGAGGCTGGCACAGGACCAGGCAGTGTTTTGTACTGTTGCACATAGTGTCACTGTGAGTTGGAGCTGACTGGATGGCATCTAACAACAACAACAACAACAACAACAACATAATGTTATAACAAGTTGGAGAATAAAAATATTAAATAGCTTAATGTGGGACCTCTCCCACCAAAGAGTAATGTGTTGTTTTTAGAAGAAGAATGCTATTAAGTAAAAGTCATTATTTTGTTTCATTACAAAGAACTTACATAAAGGAATTTACAAATGTAGAATATACATGAGGAGGTAAAGTAAATACTGTTTTTAAAGTGTATGTTGGTTATATACCCTTCAATTAGCTTATTCTATATTATTCCCACAATGATCCTGCCATACAGATTATATCATCTCCTACTACAGTTAAGGATACTAATGTTGAAAAAGGCTTATGAAATTGCCCAAGAGTATATAACTAGTGAGTTCTAGAAACAGAATTTCCTCCTCTGTTTGTCTGAATCCAAATCTGTTCTGTATCCAGTATGTTGAAAATGATCTTTTATGATGGAATAGCCATAAATGAAGTATGATATTGGCCTTAGTGTTTTCACTTTTACTGACCAATAAAACCTGTAAAAACATTTGACCTTAGAGACAATACATAGAAAAATAAATAAATAAATAAACAGGTGCCAAGAAGAAAAAAAAAAAAAA
>NW_006930444.1:0-2450 GCF_000298275.1 Orycteropus afer afer
CATTATTTCAAGTCCAATGAAAGTCCCAAAATTGGCAGAGCATGGTGGGCTGTAGAACAACAACTTGGCTACAAACAAGGTTCAAGCATGCCAAAAGGCTACAGACCATTCCCAAAGCTACTTGTTATATTCGGGAAGCAGACCACATCCGTAAAGTAGCTACTCAGCTGCTTGTGTTAGATCCCAACATGGAGTTGATTGCCAGTCTCATCATGGGGAATAACTACCATGAGCTTCCCAGCCACTCAACCAGGCCCAGCCAAGTTGATATACAACTTTAACTACCACACCATGGACTTCCTGAAGAATGAACAAATTTGTCTTGGAAAAAGTGTAGCTGGAATGCTCCTTAGTAACAAGAATGGCCAGACTTTGTTTCACACACTTTGATCAGGTTGACAGAAGGGATCAATCTTTGGGGAAGGATATCATGCTTGCTAAAGTAGAGGGTCAGCAAAAAAGGGGAAGACCCTCAACTAGATGGATTGACACAGTGTCTATAATGATGAACTCAAGCATAGCAAAGATTGTAAGGATCATGCAGGACCAGGCAGTGTTTCGTTCTGTTGTACAGAGAGTCTGTATGAGTTGGAGCTGACTTGATGCCACCTAACAACCACAACACTGGTTTTGCTCCTCTAGAAATGCAGACATTTGGTATTTGGGAATGATTCTAAAGGAACAAAATCTTTAAGGATGAGTTTTCTGAATTAGTTCTCAAGTCCACCTAGATTTAAAGGCATTAATGAATCTATTTCCAGTAGTAAAGATGTTGTTAATCTATAGTGTGATGTGACAATATAAGTAGGCAAACTATCACCACCATTGGATCAAAAATTTGTGAGAGACAAGGCTCAAGGTGATCATTTATTTGATGAGTCTTCCATCTATATATATAAGGAAGATGGGTCAATCTACTTCCATAGTGACACTGCCTGGGAAACCCAAGGAGGGGTTGCTATGAGTCGGGTCCGACTCAACAGCTAAAAACAACAACAACAACATATATATTTGTCAAATGGAGGGATACAATGAAGCTGGCTGGTTGGCCTTGGTTTCACTATAGAACAGAGATGATAAAGAAAAGGAAGAACTAAAAAAAAAAAAAAAAAAAAAAAAAACTCATGGGGTGGGGAGGGAACACTGTTAGATAGGTAGAGACAAGTATTGATTTGGATGAAGAGAAAGGTAATGTACCAAATGTGAGTGATCAACATGGTGGCATTGAAGAAGAGGAAGACATAGAGAGGTACATGGGAGGTACAGACAACAAACATGAACCCTTTTGCACAGACAGTACTGTGTTGTCAGTGAAGGCAAACATGAATCTACTGGTGGATAATGGGTGAACAGGCTGAACTATTATACATGTCCATGCAGGGGGGAGGGTACCCAAGACCTTGTATGGGGTTGGCAGACAATGTTTCTACAAGTGTATTTGTATGTTCTATAAGAATCCCCAGGTATGAAGTAGACCTGACAAGGGACAAGGTTGTAGTCATTTCTTGGCCACAGCCAGCTACCCAGAGGGAGTGAGTAGTTGGACTTGTGGGCTCGGGACCACAGTCACAGGAGACATCAAACTCAATTGGCATAACATACTGCACAAAAACATTGTTCCACATCCTACATTGGTGAGTAGCGACTGGGATCTTAAAAAGCTTGCAAGTGGCCATCTAGATGCAATAATGGGTCTTTCGTTGTCCAGAGCAAAGAAGAATGAAGAAAACCAAAGATCCATGGAAACAATTAGTCCTAGTGACTGGTACACCATATGATCCTCAGCTTATATGACTATTAGGCCAAAAGAACTAGATGGTGCCCGGATACTACTGTCAACCACTTGGAGGGGGATCTATGTAGGAGATCCTGAATAGAGTAGGAGAACAATGTGGAACAAAACTCAAAAATCATTAAAAAAAAGGACCAGGTGTACTGGTTTGCTAGAGCCTGGTGGAACCACTGAGATTATGGCCTCTAGCTGCCCTTCTGGTCTGTAATTGAACCCACTCCTGTGGCTTCCAGCCAAACAAAAGACAGGCATATGAGCTGAACATTTACATTTGGTAGATACACTCCTTGGAGAAAACAATCATGGGAGAATAGAAGGGCTGAGTATACACAGGGAGACAGCTCAGGGGGCAGCAGTGCATGGAGGTATGGACACTGGGAAGAGGTAACTATGGGGAGGAAGTGAGAGGAGAGAGAGCTGTTGCATTGTGGTAAATTGTAGTCAATGTCATGAGACAAAGTATGGAAAGTGAATTTCTGCTGTAAACTTCCACCCAAATAACACACACACACACACACACAAATTCACTGCCATCAAGTCAATTCAACTCATAGCGACCCCTCCTTGGGTGTCTGAGGAGCTAACTTTATGGAAGTAGATTGCCCAGTCTTCCTTCTGAGGAGTGGCTGGTGGGTTTGAACCACCAGCCTTGTGGTTA
>NW_006930444.1:3142-4636 GCF_000298275.1 Orycteropus afer afer
CTATTGTAAATAGTGCTGCAATGAACATGGGTATGCATATGTCTGCTCTTGTCCTGGGTCTCACTTCGTTAGGATATATACCTAGTAATGGAATGGCTGAGTCAAATGGTATTTCTAACTCCACCTTTTTATGGAATCACCTGGTGGCATAGTACCTAAGGCACTTGACTGCTAACCAGAAGGTTGCCAGTTCAAACCCACCAGTCACTCCTCAGATGGAAGATTGGGCAATCTACTACCTTAGTGATACTCTCTCGGAAACCCAAGGAAGGGTCGATATGAGTCGGAGACGACTCTACGGCACATACCAACAACAGCAAAGGAATTGCCATACTGCTTTCCACAGTAGTTGTACCATTTTATAGTCTCACTAGCAGTGTATGAGAGTCCAAATCTCTATGCATCCTTGCCAGCGTTTGTTATTTTCTGTCTTATTGAACTTTGCTACTAGTGCTGGGGAAAGATGGTATGTCATTGTTGTTTTGATTTGCATCTCTCTAATGGCTAATAATCTTGAGCATTTCTTCTTATGTTTGTTAGCCAACTGAATGTCTTTTTTGGTGAAGTGTCTATTCATGTCTTCTGCCCATTTTTTAATTGGATTGTTTGTCTTTTTGTTATAGAGGTATTCGGGTTTTCTATAAATTCTAGAGATAAGTCCCTTGTCAGATATGTCATTGCCGAATTTCTTTTCCCAATCTGTAGGTTCTCCTTTGGCTCTTTTGGAGAAGTGTTTGGAAGCACACACAAAAAACAATTTTTAGAAGGTCCCATTCATCTAGTTTCTCTTCTGCTGTTTGTGCATTTTGGGTTGTGCTTGATAGTCCATTTATGCCATATATTAGGGCCCCTAAATTTCCCCCTAGTTTTCCCTTGAGGAACTTTATAGTTTTAGGTTTCACATTGAAGTCTGATACACCTGGAGTTAGTTTTTGTGTATGGTGCGAAGCACAGATCTTGTTTCACTTTTCTGCAAATGGATATCCAGTTTTGCCAGCATTTATTAAACAAACATTCTCTTCCCCATTTAATCGATTTTGGCACTTTGTGAAAGATCAGCTGGCCATAGGTCGATGGATCTATTTCTGGGTTCTCAATTCTATTCCATTGGTCTCTATGTCTGTCATTATACCAATACCAGGCAGTTTGACTACTATGGCTGTATAGTAGGTTTTGAGATCCGGCAGTGTGAGACTTCCTACTTTGTTCTTCTTCTTCAATAGTGCTTTGCTTATCTGAGGTCTCTTTCCTTTCCCTATAAACTTAGTTATTCTTTTTTCCATATCCTTGAAGAAGGTTGATGGGATCTGGACTGGAATTGCATTGAATGTGTAGATTTCTTTGCATAGAACTGACATTTTCACAATGTTCAATCTTCCTATCCACGAGCATGGGATGTTCTTCCATTTATGTAGATCTTTTATGGTTTATTTATTTATTTATTGTGATTTGGGTGAAGATTTACATAGCAAATTCACTTTCCATACAGCAGTT
>NW_006930445.1:0-550 GCF_000298275.1 Orycteropus afer afer
AAAAAAAAAAAAAAGTGAAAACAAAAAAATAGACATTTTGAGGAGAAAAGAGGCTGATACCACCTTCCACTGACCTATTCCAAACACCACAATGTATGAAGGGTGATAACAACAGAAAATTAGGTAATAAAATTTAAGAGCTAGAAATGTAGCCAGATTTTCTTTCCTCTTTCTCTCTAATTTTAGCATGCTTTTACTTTTTCCAAAGAAATCATCTTTACATTTACAGAACTAAGGTTACCAATGTCCAAAAAGAGGTATCAATAGTAGATTTCATAGAATAAACTATAGCTTTTAGCCAAATAGGTAGAGACACCTCAGGTCTCCATTAGGATTGCTCAGCCAAATTCATTAGTGTAAAGAAAGTCAGGGATTTAATTTCAACGTATGTTCAAGGATTACTTTTTTTTTTTTTTTTTCTGCATGTGACTTACATTTCATTTCTTGAAAGGCTGTGATATTTAGGTCTGAAGGGTGATGCCATATGCCAATTAAATTAGAGGTGGATAGGTTCTGTTCTTTCTCATACAGTTAGAGGAAATAGATATCT
>NW_006930445.1:4545-5524 GCF_000298275.1 Orycteropus afer afer
CCTTCTCAGTGGCAAAGATGTCCATACCCTCTTCACTGGAATGGCAATAAAACATTATTCAGATTAAAAGGTGCAGCTCAGGTGTATTTCTTGTTGCTTTGCATAAAGCTAAACCTTTATCATTACTGTCATATGCCAAATGAATAGATAAAGACCTAAAAGTTCACAGTCCTCCATGTAAAGTAAGTCAATAATAAATTCAAGCATAGGATTCAACTAATTTGAATGACCATTCTAGGAATTGCTATTTATCATTGTTTGACAGCTGATGAGTTGGAACTGCTGACCTTTCGATTAGCAGCTGAGCACTTAACCATTCCACCACCAGAGCTCTTGGAGATTAATAACTATAATAGATTACATTGTAGAAATAAAAATTAATTGAATAAATTATTCTTACCTAAAAGACCAATCTACTTCCAAAAAGATTTACATCCTCAGAAACCAAATGGAGGGCACTATGCATCAGAATCAACTTGATGCCAGTGGGTTTGGTTTCTTTTTATTGGTTATTATCTACATGTTTCAGTCATAAACTTTATGTATATGTAGCTACATATGAAGAGGCTTAAAGAGTAAAACTATCTCAAATATCAGCATCATTCTTTTTTCTTAATGTAGTTAAAGCAGTGGTTCTTAAAATGGAATGTCCATAAATACTGATTTGGAAAAGATCCTTGCAATTATTTGTCATTGTGATATTTAAATTTGACAGTTTCTTCAAACAGTAATTAATATTTCTTATTTTGTTAAGTACCCTGGAGTCAGTTCCAACTCATAGCACCTCCATGTGAGACACAACTAAATGCAGCTTAGTCCTTAGCCATCCTTAAAATCATTGCCGCACTTTCTTTAGCCCATTGTTGCAGCCTGTGTCAATCCATCTCATTGAGGGTCTCCCCCTTCTTTTTCTCTGACCCTCCACTTTACCTCTCATGAGATCCCTCTTTAGGGACTAGTTGTTTCTAACAATATGACT
>NW_006930446.1:0-1134 GCF_000298275.1 Orycteropus afer afer
GTATCACTACGGAAGTAGGATTGCCCAACCTTCCTTCTGAGAAATATCACATACTGTCCTAGATATTGACTGAAAATTAATATAAGAAAAAATTCCTTCTCTCAAAGTGCATACAGGCTACTGTAATCAACAGAAATCAACCTGTGATCAGAGCTATTTGAATTTCTCTAGACATATCTCAGGAAATCTATGGTAAGAATAATTCTCTTTTCTCCTGTTACTAGTATATTAGCTGTATTTGCAAAATAGGATAATGCTTTATTTCATCACTTAATTTTGAATCTAAGATGTAAGACCTACAGATAGATCTTGGCTTACTGTTTTCCTTCAGTCAGATGATAAAACAAGACAGATAGGGGAAGACACCTTGACTATAATATTTAATGACATAATTATTTAGAAATCAAATATTTAAAGGAAATTTTTGAATTTCTTTCCTCTTATGGAAAGGAACTTTGAATCTATAGTTCCTAGATATTTGGGTTAGCAAAGGCAATTAATCCTCTCTAAACATTTGAGCACTTAAGAAGACTGAAGAAGTAGCTGCTGCTCTGTGAGAGATTGATTATTCCAGAAAAAGAACTTAGTAGAAAGAAAAGTACACAAATAATATGAAGAGACAATACACAGAGGAACTTTTCCAAATGGCCAAAACATATTTGAAAAGGTACTCACACCTATTAATAGTCAATGCACTGCAAATTAGAGAAAAAAAAAAAAATTACATTATAGCTCTTACACTGCAAGTAGTTAAAAATGACATTATAAAAAAAAAAAAAAAATGTTGGGGACCAGGTTTGCTGGTCAAATAGAGCCTGGTGGAACCACTGAGACTATGGCCACTAGCTGCCCTTCAGGTCTGGAATTGAACCCAAACCTGTGGTTTCCAGCCAAACAAAGTACAGGCATGTGAGTTAAACATTTACCTCAAGTAGACACATGCCCTGGAGAGACAATGGAGAGACATGTGAGAAGGAAGGGCTGCTTATGCACAGGGAGACAGCTAAGGGGGTAGGAGAGTATGGAGGGATGGTCACTAGGAAGTGGTAACTATGGGGAGGAAGTGGGAGGGGAGCTGTTGCATTGTGGTAAACTGTGGTCAATGACATGAGACAAAGTATATGTGAACTGCTG
>NW_006930446.1:3759-4360 GCF_000298275.1 Orycteropus afer afer
TACAGTGACTCTGTGTATTCCTTTCATCTTCTTTTGATGTTTCTTGCATCATTCAATATTTTGCCCATAGAATCTTTCAATATTGCAACTTGAGGCTTATTTTTTTTCCTCAGTTCTTTCAGTTTGAGAAATGCCGAGCATGTTCTTCTCTTTTTGTTTTCTAATTCCACGTCCTTGCACATTTCATTATAATAATTGGCTTTGTCTGCTCAAGCTGCTCTTTGAAATCTTCTGTTCAGCTCTTTTATCTTGTTATTTCTTCCATTTGCTTTAGCTACTCTCTGCTCAAGGGCAGGTTTCAGTCTCTTCTGTCATCCATTTTGGTATTTTCTTCTTTTCTCATCTTTTAGTGACCTCTTGCTTTCTTCATGGATGATGTTCTTGATGTCATCCCACAATTCCTCTTTTTTTTGGTCATTGGTGTTCAATGCATAAAATCTATTCTTTAGATGGTCTCTAAATTCAGGAGGGATATATTCAAGATCATATTTTGGCTCTGGTGGACTTGTTTTAACTGTCCTTAACTTCAAGTTGAACTTGCATATGAGCAGTTGATGGTCTGTTCCACAATCAGCTCCTGGCCTGGTTTTGGCTGAAGATA